>NW_008751747.1:1268505-1277981 GCF_000715545.1 Opisthorchis viverrini
GATATTGCAGGTCTCTCTTCGCACGGAATCTATAGTTTTTCTTAAAAAGGTGAAATATCGTCGAATCATTTTGATTTTTATTTTACTATGTGTCCAAACAACTCCCACAACTTGAATGATCAGTATAGTTCTGCGCATAATTCTGCTGATTCAATACCACATCAATGAACGTGGAAAGCACAGTGTCTTGTACAAAAGGGGCACAGGTTTTCGGAAACGGCCAGTGCAATCTGTGTCTCGGCAAACAATTCGACTAAGATGCAAAGGTTTGTATGATGACACACGTCGGGTTTTTGTGCACCGTCGAAGTTCACGTTCCACGCCCCCACAAATCCGACATTAATGACCGAGTCCGCTTTTCGTTCATGGAGTGAGGTGAGACAGCATGGTGTAGGTTGGTGGGTCGCCTTTGGAGCCTAGAGCCCTGAAACTACATCGGGACCCGGATGCGACTGATCGGGCGCCCACCACGCATACATCTGTTTTCCACAGTTAATGCTGCCAACACCCCGTTTAGGGAAAAAGCCGATTAGGGAAGGNGGCGGAAATATATATAGTAATGTATAGTACGGGTGATGAGTAACATGTTGCCACGCTCCATTTAACTCCGGTTCTGGCCCGGTTGCCTGTCTGTCTATTCATAGCGACGTGATTGACTAAGCCGTCATATGAATTTGAAGTGCCGATCCCATACATATTCGATTCCCTGCACTTGAGGTACAGTATGTGTACAGTTGTGTGTCAAAACGCATAAAAACCAAATTTCTCTCAAACGTCCACTAAACGTTATCCCGGAAATCTCCCAAGTATTTGCTATTTAGGCCCCGTCTAGATTTTATCACAACCACATCAATGAACGAAGTCACTTTTCTCACAATTCTTTGCTTTCGTATCCTCCACTTCTAGTAACTCCACAGGTCGTGACTATAACATTACGGAAGACGTTCTTCACAGAATGCTCGTTGAGGCAACTTTACTTCTTGCTAACTTAAGGGATTTTTTTGCGTTGGTTGCGTTCTAGATACTGCGATCGATCTGGGCCATATATTGTCCAGTGCTCTTGAAAATATAGTCTACTCCGGTGTACTTATCAACCATTTTTCAAATTAACGGAGACGTACCGCTGTTTTGTGCGGTCTTTCCGGTACCTGGCAGATAAGACAGGAAAAATGGAGATGTTGTCACTTGGCTTGTGATTCAAGCTTTCGCCGAAGAAAGTTAATGATCACATAACAGTCAGTCCTAGTTCAAACCAGCGGCTCGGGACGGAACATTTCATCAATAAGACCTGATACGTTTGACTTATTTTGATTAAATAGACATGAAGAGCAGACCAAGTTAGCTGTGGTATGCTACATAGCAACATGGTCAAGGTGAGTGTTTTAGGATGGCGGTAGTAACAAACCTTTTCTTCAATAAAAATGCACTAGCTGACGCGAGGAACACCGATGGAAGCATGTGTATGTAGAAACGATGTTACATGTGGCCTTGTTATACTAAAAATGGCATCTTGATTTGGTAGGTTGCTAACCGAATGGTGGACCAGCTTAGGTACAGTGGGAACAGTCTTCCGTGAGAATAAAGATATCTCAGTACGGCTAATTTTGGATCAGTGATGGTGCACTTGTTTCTATTGTGGGGATACTGAGAGCAAATTGGCTTATGTTCAGGAGAGCAGTGACTGTACGCTTGTGGGTTCTTAAAAAATGGAACTTTAACCGCGTGAAATTAATGCTGTTTTGATTGCTGATTACGTGCGTTTTGTTTACGCCCTGCGGATGTTCGTGACTTCATCCACTAACACGAAATTATAGGCTGTTGTTTGCGGGGATGTGAAGGGGTTGGATTCATGTCTTTTGAACATCAGAAGCTTTCCGCAAAGTTTAATGTGTACTTACTTTATGCGTGTACGGCCTTCCGTAAACATTAATGAGTTAAGCGGATCTTTTTATCCGCAAAGGGCCTTAAGGCCAACACAATCATGTTCTCCACTGCTCCTTATGGGTTTTGTTACCACGGTGCCATTTGGGTAGCTCGGAAGTATATAGTTCTGACTGATCACATATGTTCCTCAAGAATTCTACGTACACACTAAAAACCTAATTCCTTGAAATGTATCCACAGAGTATGCGGTGATCTTTGTGGTGTGAGTACTGCACACATTGTAACGCTGGAACGTGCTGGGGTCCCGAAACTGTAGCGAAATATCAATAAGGAAGATGGCAGGCCAGTCAATCACCCAGTCACTTCACTAAAATCCGATACATGTTCCCGCACGTCACTCAAGCACGACAGACTATGGTAAGATTTTAGGCATTTCATGGGTGCAAGGTCGGTCTTGATCGGTGTTCAACAAACGCCAATTATACAGCCTGCATCAATGTCAAAAGTGCATTTTAAATAGCACACTGCCGTTGTAATTTTGCACCCACTTGTTTGCAATAAAACCGCTGCGTTTTTGTCGACCGGTCTTTTGGAGACACCAAGGCACTGCAGAGAAGGCACTGAGTTGGGAACGTTTGTTTTTTGTCTTTAGGAATGTTCGCCAGTTATGCCTTTTTATCTCAATTGTTTCTGACGTATTTAATTTACTTTGGCGGATCGTGCCTAGTTCCTTCTAAGGGAGCAACTGAGTGTGGTCAAGCAGTAGAAGCATGCAGGCCTCGCATTGTGTTTCATTTGGGCTATCGATGACATCAAAGAACGAATAATGTATCATTAGTGCAATGCGGAATTTATTTCAAACGTGGTTCGAAATCTGACCAAGTGTGACATGTATGCCCACTAGAACGAGTAGCGACCGGCAATTTTCGTCTGTATGCAGTGTTTTTATGAACGTTGTACAGTTTGGTCCTAGTTAGTAACAAGCACCCAACTTTGTTATGGCACCCAGATCAAATGCTCATGACACAGTTCTTGACGGAATTTCATGCATTAAACACGGTCATTCAAACGAGAGTGGTGTGGCTATAAACAAAAATACCTATCCCGCAAAACCCCAAAATTGCAACCAAAAATCTGCTCAGTAGGTTTAAGCGTGTGACGCGCTACCTAACTGGGAAGTCCTGACTGGCGGGTCAATCGATCGTCACAACCAGGACAGTTACTGGGTCGCCGTTCGATGAGACGGGCACACCAATCACATGGCTGACGTGTGAACACATTCGCCTCTTCAGACGTGAAATTTCAGATGCGTCCAACGTGAGTTGGTTGAGTAGTGGCTACACGCTCGCCTCTCATGTCGGATGTCCGGGGTGCAAATCCCGGCACGGCCACTGGATATGCACTGCTGATGAGCTCTAATAAGAGCGAAACTCGAGTCCAGTGCTTCCCTTCGGCGTGGACTCACCGGAATAATTACGTCAGAGCAGGAACACGGCCATTCAAATGAGAGTGGTGTGGCTATGAACACTACACTCAAGTCTTGCCTTAGGTATGCTCGGCAAGAGCGAAACAAGGCACTTGATCTTTGATGTACCGACTTTTTAGACTGACGAGTTTTTTTATTGCCAAGATCGTCCGTGAACTATTTTTATGACTTACATTTGTTTGTCTCATTGGATGAGAGCAACAATTGGGGGATCGTTCCATTTTACGGGCAAAGTTTGTTTAGATAAAAATGAAAGCATAATGGACAAAACATTTAGTCATGATGAAGCTAAGGTAAAACTGTACTGATGCATGCGTTGGTTCAGCAAGTTTCAACGGGTGCACCAGATGGCGTTGCACAGTTTATCAACCTATTAGAACATATTACAATAACCACTTTTGCTGCGTTTTTTCTGATCTAGTTCTTTTGAAGCTCAATAAATCCCAGTATTTTTCCTGTAGATCAAAGAAGATTGAATTCTCCTCAGAGAACTCACACTAAGTCACTAGTGAACAACCTCCCGGGATGGATTAGATTCGACCATGGATTATGTATTCTAGCTCTCACTTTCCCAAACAGTACTACTTTCATCGCGATTCCTCTAGATATTTTCTACCTATATAAAAATTTTCAGCATGAAACCACGAGATCTACAAACGACTGTACTGTGTGCTTTCCAAATCTCAGTTTCTGTGTAGTGGGTTTCAAGGTTCTCATTTATTGTGACCAAACTGGCGGTTGAAAACTTTGTTCACACGGGTCGACATGCGCACGGCTTACTTTGCCGTGATAAGACTTGCATAACTTCGTACTCCAGAAAGAGTAGAGTTTGTGGGACCTATCAGTCTGGTGAAATCATGGTAAAAAGGTTTCAAACCTCTCCTTCCTCTCTTGATTGGTTCCATATTTTGGATGCATTCGCAAAGAAGCCGAGTGTACCTCACTGGAAATAAGGTTCTTCAACAATACAGGGGGCCCATTTGCGGACTGATGTAAATTTTCTCTCAAAGTTTCATTCTATCGACAGGATACAAAACGGGAATCGCGATATCAGGTCTAACCCTTCCGGCCATATCCCTATGTGAAAATATTTTACATAAATTGGTTCGCTTAAATGGTTACCGTTTCTGGTGAAAAATACTTACTGCACTTCCTCATGTAACAGCATATACTGGATGAATGATTTTAAAATCGGGTAACTGCGTATGATGAGGCTCTCAGTCTTTGTCACCTTTGACTCAAACGATCACATTGCTATAAATGAATTTTCCCTCCAGTCAAGCATGGTGGAAGCAGGTCAACTTGATAGTGTGTACCCCAATAACGCTTATCAATCTTTGTTTTCCACGGAAATGCATTTAACTGCACAAACCGATCCACGGTTGGGTCAACTGTCGAACCATTTTCTCTGAATTTACCACCATGTGCTTAGCAGATCATGAAACCAAGCCATGTAACATAGCTGTGGAGCCTGGTGGTTTACCAGATTGCCGGTGATCTGTTTCCCGAGTCTGGCAATCCGCTTACAAAAGTTTCATCCCGTGTCAAGAACACATCGTCAGTGTGCAGATGCGTGAGTACTTCTCCCGTACCTGGATGCTCTTATATAGTATCTGGACAGTACCAAAATTACTTTTCTGTGGCTGACTGATTAGTCTGTAGCTTTCTTGTAATATTATTGGCCCGATTGCGATTTGTGTTGCGTCGTCTTTTGTAGATCATATCCTACTAGTTGGTTGGCTGGGTGCTTTGAGTTGTATGGTTGTTCGGACTTTTATTGACCCGATCCCAACACGTGTAGCGTTATGTTATTTCTATTCCGCTAGTTATGAAGGCAATCTCCTGCTTTGGCAGTTTTTTCCTTAACTCTTACTCATCCGTTCGACATATTGTCAAAAGATATGGAGGAATACAGACATAATTGGTCACATCTGCACTTGATTTGCCAAACGAATTCACTGTCAGATTGTCGCTGCATACAACACACATCAGAAGAGGCACTTTACTACCCAGGACAACTGACATACTTAACTACGGTTATAACACCACACTAACTAAAAAATGATGCAACGCATTGCACTTCAAACATCTTCAATTCGGAAAAGCCATAAGCATTTCCCTTTTATCAGAGAGTGGTGTTTAAAGGTTTCATTATCATGCAAGGAAGTCAGAGACGGGCAATGAGTAGTTTCAGTAGCGGTTATGGTAGTCATGATTTTATCTAACTAAGATTTCACTCATTTTATTTATTTTACGCTAAATGCGGTTTCCCACAGGGAATAGTTCCGGGTTCAAGATGCATTATCGGACATCCCCCGTATACCATCAGTATCGGGCACCACAATGTGAAAAAACTCCGCAGCTAAGCTGTTCACAAATGTTGTGAGCACTGTGCAAAAGTTGACTTTTCTGAAATCCCACACTGTACCTAGAGGTTATTTTCTTGTATCAAATCAGTGAACCGAATCATTCTGACACCGATTCACAAAATGGAACGCAGATTTGACGACAAACAGCGGAGCTTCCGCAAACGAAGAACTTGTATAGTATCAACAATTTATTATAAAGGGTATATCAGTTCACACGCGGCTACAAAATCCGCTTGAAATTGTTAATTTTGAATTTGAGCGCAGCACACAGAGTTTTCAATACATAGATACATCCAATTTGAGAGTTACTTAAGAGGTTCTGGTTTCGAATTAAATCTGGTCTGAATGTGCATTCCGCTCAGCTGATTACCATATATTATCCTAAAACTTTATGTTGTTCAAGAACACAGTTTAGAGCAACCCTACATGGGTGGGGTTCGGAGGTGTTATATTTTTACTGGAAAAGATTTGTTTTCTGACACCATTTGACAGCTTTGAACAGAAACGTTTGAAACAATTGGGTGTAAAATAAGTGGACTACACGGGGGTCTTAAGTAAATAGTCCAAAATAGTAACTGCATCACACGTTTCTCATAACAGCTCCAGGTAAACTTGTCCGATTTTATTGTATGATGTATAAAGGGCCAATTTCCTTCATTACCCCGTCCATTGGAGCTCGCTTTAATTGAGTATCAAGAATTTTCCAGAACGTTGCATGAACAAGTATTTACCAATGAAATACAAACTTGAATTTGTTGGCAATTTCTACAGTGCACCAATGAATCATAGACGAGAACAGTCAGAGGAATTTTCCAATGGTGCCCGCGGTCCAAGGAGACTATCGAGAAAATGGACTTCCTTTTACAACCGTTCTTACTCCAGCCGCTGAAAGTTTAAAAGAAACGATAAGGGCCATTCATAGTTTGATAACTTGTTTTGGAATAACCTACGCAAAGCCTCTTTAATCCGCTAACCTAAATAGACTTTCGAAAAACGTTGATTATGGACTTACTGCATAGCCGGAGTTGCTCATAACAAAACCGTTTACATACCGTCCCTATTTAGTTGAGATAACTTTGGAATGCCCAGCTGTTGAATTATTTCTACATCGGCGAAAAATTGCGGTCTGGGATACCAGATAATAGGAAATGCGTGAACAACCCTGCAACTATTGAATTTTTTGCGCTGTTCGTAGTATGATCTCATTCAGAAGATATGATCTTTTTTCACAATGACTCTTTCTGGGCCTGCTTTCTTCCCAAAACTAAGTAGGATGTCATAGACCTGTAGTACCTTACACGGCTAGCTGACAATTAATAACTTACCATCTCTCAGTTCGTCTATTTCTGCAAGCAGACACATGGAAATTGCTTCTAATGTATTTTTAGTGACAAATGGGGACGATAAATTTATGCTACTGATGAATTTGTTATTTATTTTAACGCGTTACCCAGTATGAATCATACTACACCACTCAATCCAAGTTGCGTGGTGAAGCAGAAGACGGGATTTCATCATCCTCACATCCGCATGGTAAAATTTCCACACAAATAGGGAATGGTGTACCAAGCACAAAAACCTGTAGAGAATGTAAGCGCAGCCGCTAGATTTTTCTCCGTTCTGACATTCAATGAATAGTACGGTTTATCGTTGTACTGGTTGCCAGTATAGTTCGAAAACGAAAAGTAATGCTGGTGTTAGTAGGAAGACTACGTCCGTCAGTGAGGATGAAACAAATAGCAAATCAAATAGGACAAGTAAAATTTTTGTTCTTATCATAAAGTGCAGTTCCATGTAAAGTAATGGTCATTGGAATCTTAATGATAATTTTCTCAACCGAAACATGTTTCTGCTTAATGAAGAATTTCGATTTTCCTTAACCAAATGCAAGTAGTCCTTCCTGCAACGCAATGTTAAAAGATTTTCGACACCGTAACTTAGGGTGAGTTGGTTAAAATCATATCAGTTCACAACGTTGCTTTATTTTCATTTTTTTAATAAGTCAGCAGTGGGTCATTTTCTATTCAACTTAAATCTGGAGACTCGTGTAATCCAAAAGTAATCCAAAAGTAGTTGTAGGCGTGTAATCGAGCCAGCCCATTATCTAGCATTGTTACCTTTAATTTTCAATTTTGTCATTTATTTTCCTTTCCTCGCCTGTGTTGAGCTCAGTGGCTTGCAATAGCGTGTGATACTCCGCAATTTATTTTCAAGTTGGGTGTCGCTACATTAAAGTTTTTATGAAACCTAAACTATGCTCAAACTGTTGCAATCTGTTGCAATCCTATGACAAAATTATTAGGGAGATTTGTCCGTGACAGCGCGTCTGTTTTCTCAGACAGTGACTTCATTAGCCAAAGCTTTATTCGTTCTGTCCTAAATTATTCTGTAACCGATCCCACATATGTCGCTTGCATTTACACTCATGCTTGAAACACTTTTCTACGAAATTAAATAATTGTTTATGTATGGCTTTATTCTAATTTTTCACTTTCATTCAATTCAGAAGGCAATGGACATATGCAAGATTGTGTAACTAACCCATGTCAATGGTTATATCCACTAAAGTGTAAAATTTCGGAGGAATACCGCACTGATGCTCGCATTTTGCAAATATATATATGATATAAATATAGTTAAGTTATGGATAGCTGTCTGGGTCCAAAATAGTTATTCAACAAAATGAACTGGTATTTTATTTGTCAACAGGACAGCAGATTAACTCTGGGAACTAAGCAAAATAAAATTTGAAACATTGGTTAGCCATCGATTGCATTAGCTGAAGGCTAAAAATGGATAGCTCCGTACAAGAACATCCCCTTCTGCTATGACATTCTGAATATTACTGCAATACCAGTGAAAGGAAGAAGAGTTATTATCAGGAAGCACCACAGTTACGCCGGCACATCAGCCAGGGAATTGTGAATTAGGGACTTTACACGGTCAATAAGAACCGCAGAGGCCTCATTTTGAAGCTAATTTAAATCGTTTGTTCAAACATAATGCACCTCAAAAATGTTGGAGAATTAAGTTAATTTTGTCTCGGCTATCATACCTAAAATTTGTGCTCGGTACTGCAAAAGCTCCTGCAGTTCGCCGCGAAACGCGGGTTCACCGAAATTATATAAATATCAATCTTTTCAATAAATATGTTGCGGAGAACTGTGGGTTTATTTTAAAGTTGCTAGTTCCCTTATTCTTACTTAGTGTTTCAAGTTTTTGCGCCGAATATATGTGGTGCCATTCGGTGAACTGGAGTCTATTTGTATCTTATTGCGTTATTACAGTGTAAATGACTTACGGAATTTAAGCATATGAATTTCGTCTATTTATGAAAAAAATATTGTGAATTATTAATAGACACAATGTGTGCTTGTCTCCTTTGAAAATGCTCCTACGGAATTAGTTGCTGCTGTTGAAAGAGTGAGATTGAATCTGCAATGTTTATATTCACTGCTCATATAAAAATTCCAAAAAAAGGTGTCTTGTTTTTTCTTAATAGTTTCTAGTTAACGGTAAATCGGTCGAAGAACATCGCATGCTTTACCTAACAGTTGACATGCCGTTGACACGCATACGAACGTCTTCAAGAAACAACGTAAACTTTCCTCCGCCTAGCTTTTTTACCCGTGTAAACAAGAATCGTAAGTTTCTCTGCTGTCACCAGTGTTTTTATCCAGCCCATTTTTACTCTTGCTATAATCCCAATCCATAGGCTCGTAGGGGTTGTGTGCTCT
>NW_008751747.1:1277996-1306553 GCF_000715545.1 Opisthorchis viverrini
ATTTCCCCGTCATTGCTATGCTTGATTTACAAGAACCTGGCTTAAAGTAGACGGAGTCTTCTGATTGCCCACAATACTACAATAAACAGAAGCAGTTACGTACATTTTATTTTATTTCATTCTACCTAGCCTTACAAGTTGGTTGAATTCTTGACGAAAACATTTTAAGGTGGCTTGCTATGTGGAATGTTAACCTTAGCTGTTTGGATGACATAACCTCACTTTAAATTCGTGCATGATGATATCTATTAGTTGTGTTTTGTTAAAACATATGAGTGACATACGCTGATTATATAAATGCTACGTACAATAGCACTGTGGATCGCTTTGTATTTCAGGCAGCAAAATTCTTCCGGGATGAGAAGTTGATCGTCTGTTGTCCTGCAAACACTAGTTACTTTAAGAGGATGAACACTTCGAAACCTATCATTTTTGTCCGTCAGAATGCAGGAATTTTACCAATGACTCTCAGATTACATCAGTGCTACTTTTTCAGAGAAGCCTGTCCAGAAAATGGAGTCATTTTTGTCCATTTTCTCTAAGAACTGGACTACAAACACAAGGGAAATGAGCATTGAACCATTCCAGCTTTGTTTTGACAGCTGTCACTGTTATCCGTGCACAGATGACGCCGGAATCCCTAACATCACTAATATTGTCCACTTGACTGAAGTAAAACCTGCTCTTAGTTATCTTATCGGACTGCTAATTTGACCCCAACAAAACCGTTTTTTAAAACTACCAATAATGATTAGCCTATAATTCAGCTTTTCTATAGGCTACGCTTCTCATTGTGTTATTATACGATGAGGCTCTTAAATGGAGATCTCAATTTAAAACGATGCACTTAAAGGTTCCAGAAAGCTAGGTAACCTGATGTATGAAGCTTAATCGAAATCACAGGATCACCCTTGAATGCTACTACTGATGTTTTACCAATTCTTACTTTGACTGGTAAACTGGTTCACTTTAGTCAGTAATCAGTGTCTAAAGTTCTGGTTGCATTCACTGCAAAGAACAAACTGACCTTGAACTGCTCGATTGTCACCCACTGTCATGAAAAAATCAAATTATGTCCTTCGAAAGACTATCAGTATGCTGATGTGTACTACCAATTAGGGCTTTATTAAATAAGGACACATTCAAATTATCACGTTTTTAAAATTGCATATACCTGGCTTTGTGACCATAATTGCCTAGAATATGGGTTTCAGGAATACCTCGGTTCGAAAGACAATATTTAGTACACACGGCATTACGTATTTCATGCGGTATCGTTTGATCATATATATATATATTATATATATGTAGACGGAAAACCCGTTTCGCAGACTTGCAAATGTCTACTGTATCCTGTTTTTTATCAACCAGTAATTTAGAAGCTGTACATGCATGGCTGCCTCTTTGAGATTTGCTATTAGTGAATGTTTAATAACTGAGTTTTCAAATCGCGCGCGACAATGTTTGTTTAAACACTCGCGAAGTTAAGACGTTTAAACAAGTCTTGAATTGTATCTCGAACCACCATGAACTCCATGTAATTGAGTAATTCATTCGTGATCATTTCGCCTGGTGCACGGCTCTACATATGGAGAAAACTCTGGAGGTCAGAGGTGTCTCTCCTCTAAGTTGGAACCCATACTTATTGTCAAGATTACATTTAAATTACTTGTGAGTTTTGTCCTCGCATCGGTTTTTGGCGCGTTTCATGTTGCCGCAATGGTTTTATTCTCCCTGGCCTGTAAAGCTGCCAACTTTTAACACAGTTGTCATAATGAGCGTAAGCATAGTTAACTTAAATTGTGACAAACCCGGATTAGGGTCCGCAGAGACCAAAAACTCAACAGGTAACACGTTTCGAATTGTATTTGTCTCCAGAATTGCCACCTGCGTCAAAAATGTCCGCAAAGAAACCAGATTTCAAATCGCAGCGCAAGAGGACGAGTGAAATCTAGCTCAGCTTAATTTCTATCCGACTCAAGTGGCAGTGGAAGTTTTTGGTGAACAATTGTTAGATATATAGTGGACTATAGGTTCGAGCGTATATGTTGTTTTAGAGCACTACAATCTGGGAGGTTATTCCACCGTATACTGAGGTGCTCTGGGGAGCAATATATTCGCTTACGACTTAACGTTGACGACTACGATAGATTGTCCATCTCACAGTACACTGTGGAAAAATGTAAGAATAGTTCATAGTATTGCAACACGTGGAACAGAATTGTATGACAGAGCAGGCATGTAAGTTTCGGCAAACTTTAGAGTGGTTTCGGATGACACAACCAATAACCTGATAGTAGAGAAAACTATGTCGCAGTTCATAGAGAACCTAAATTCATGGCATAAAGAAAGAATTCAAAATACGTTGAAATTACAACCTCCAAAGTTGAAAGGTTTTAGCTCTACTTTCCTAGCGCCAGATAACATACACCGACAAGTGTTAAAGAAAAAAAGACTCACATTTTTGGGCATACTTTGTCTCTAATTTAATGCAGAAAGCATGTCAGATATTGAATTCACGGCGAAAAGTGGTAGCATCTTGCGTGGTGACGATCCCACAATCTTATTCCACGAATACAGGTGTCTAGTGCTTGGAAGTAGTGTGAAAGACTTCCATAATGAATAGCTGCAGTGCGTCTATTTCCAACAGATAAATTACATTAAAACCTGGCGTAGTGTGTTTCGCCATTGTGTTCCACAAAATTACCTCCGAAGGGTCACTTCAACTTACAATAATAAGAACTATGATATTTGGTGTTCTGTGGCTTTTTGTCCAAGATTCTTGTGGACACAGAGTATTGCAAATCAAATAAACAAATGCTGAATAACTGCTTGGAGTCACTTGCTTGACAGCGGAATCCAAACTGCTAGATTAATCAGCTTTTGTAGACAAAACTGAGGCCGATAGGTCCTGGCTAGTAGAGCTTTACTGAATTCCCGAAATGTGGTTCGATGAAAAATATATGGATGGTTTGTTCGCCACCCACCTTTATGTATGTAAACTTTAACGCTTTCGCGTGGTGTGATAATATTGCAGTTATCTGATTCGAAGTAATACACCTTAGAATATATTCTGTCATGCTCAACCCCGGTTCTGTAATTCGCCAAGCAACATACAGATAAAGGTCGGCTTGAAACACTGTCGCTTTCAGTGCTGGACAAATCAGTGAAATAAGATGATGTACCCTAATTGAAGCAGTGACGAAAGACCCCCTCAGCCCCCCCCCCCACAACTCAAAACCATGTGGTAGCTGCCTCGGAAATACCCTTAAAAGCTAACCATGAATCGCTTATTTGAACACGTCCCAATTTTCTAGTAGGGTCTACTCATTTCGTCTATTTAGGGCGACTGAACGTTGCAAATAATGTTAACGGCCGCCAGAAACGAGACCATGGTGTGAGAAGAGATGTTTAGATACAAATCCATGCTTGGTTGCATGGTAACTGAACTTTATTCATAAAAGAATGTCTGTTATGCATGGAAAAGTCGTGCTTTGCCCAATCCTGTAATTCAGGATCAAATAAAATCAGAACGGGTAGAATGGGTTGAGATGAATGCTCTGCTCACGGGTAATAATGCTGCAAACCAAAAGACCAAGTTGAACCCTGAGCAACATCAAAGCCAGCCGACTTTGCCCAATCCTGTAATTCAGGATCAAGTAAAATCAAAACGGATAAAATGGGTTGAGTTGAATGCTCTGCTCACGGCTATTAATGCTGCAAATCAAAAGACCAAGTTGAACCCTGAGCAACATCAAAGCCAGGGATAAGGTGCACTTTGTAGGCGTACCACCACTCATTGCTTGGTCAGTATTTGGCGGTCACATCTGTGTAAACTGAATTTGAGGCATTTGTTCAGTTTGTCTTCCAAAAGACCTAATTAAAGATTGGATAGATGGTGACACTTGCTTTGACTCATAACGTAGATTGCATCATAAATCTCACCCAGATCAATGGGGGTGGGTTGTCAACATTTGTCTGTCCAAAGTTCATCCAAAGTTCATCCAAAGTCATCTGACTTGCTGTGTCATTGCTCGCCCAAGGAAGAAGCCCTGTGCTGCGTAGTTGTCTATTAGAAAACACCAACTGAACATTTACAGACTGTTGGACAGGAAAGTAGAGCATTCATATGCACCTTGATTTCAAACACTGAGTAACCGTTTCCATATTGACCGGCTCTTCTTGAACTTTCCTGGATATTCATTGACTATCACGGAAGTGCAAACAAAGGCTACACAGCAATCCCGCTAATTCCGTAATAAATCCCACTCCATCAGATCAAGGCGGGTTAACGAGCAACCACAAACTAAATGCATGTCTTATCAGCAGTATCTACCATTACACACCTTTCGCCTTTCAAAGGTCGCTCGTATGCCACTAATTTTCGTTTACCTCCGTTAGGTCGGCTCCAGAGGCTGGTCTATTTGGCCACTCTTGGGTATCCTATACCACTTCCGAAGCTGAGCTCCATCTACTCTCCTCGATCCCCGACGGTCGTGAATTACATAGACGTTCCCTCGGCGGTCAGTAACAAGAAACGGACCTGCTGTCCTATACCACTTCCGAAGCTGAGCTCCACCTACTCTCCCCGATCCCCGACGGTCGTGAATTATATAGACGTTCCCCCGGCGGTCAGTAACAAGAAACGGACCTGCTCATCGATAGCCCTGCTTCCGTAACCCCAGTCCACTGCCTCCGGGATTCTGGTCATCCTTCTACTTGACCACCACGCCTATGGGGAATGGTGGTGCCCTTTTACTTGCCGTTTTCTGCCCAGTCCATTCCTGAACGGTTGATAAGTTCTCTCGAGCTTTCCTCCTTTCCTCGACTAGCTTTTCCGGAGACAAATGTGCTGCCAGACGCACCCCGATTGCCTGATCAGCTGAAAGGCGCAGGTGCGAACGTACATGAGAATGAACGGGGCTTGCCTGTGGTTGGCTGTATGGAAGCATGATGAGCTAGCAACATCATTGGCAGGTTCCGTTCCTAGTCTCCTCTTTTGGCCACCAGCCAGTCGTTGATCGTGTGTTTTTCCCATTTGGTTGGGTAGATTTTCAGCCTTTGCATGACGTTGTTTTGTCACACAAAGAGGTTCATTTTGCCTAAATTTACCTGACGTGCTGGGTAGTTGCTAGCCCCATATTCTTCCTAGACTTGGCCGATTCTTCGAAAACACAGGGAATCTCGCTGGCCATTATTTGTCCTCTACACAAAGCTGGTAGCATTTTGTTCCATATAACGGCATGGATTGCATTGTCGCACAAAAGACGATGTCCCATAACCACTAGCGGGGCCAGAGTAGTTTCAATTTTCATGTCAGTAACAAAGTTGAATATTGGTAGGGGCAGCGAGCTGGCTTGAAACGTTTGACGCGGTGAGCCAATTTGACGGAGCAAGATGGCCATGGTACCTAGTATAAAACCTGAGATTAAGGTGTCTTTCACCCACACTCCGGATCACTCAACATCTGAACTATATTTTTCATTGAAACACCTGTGTGGTTTAGGTAGCGTTGAAGCCAGATTCACACGATCGTGCTTGAAATTGAGACTTTGACTAGTGGGAATGCCACGACACGACGGCCTGCCGCGGATATGCCATAGTGACAGGTAAATGCAGTTTGTATTGCCAAGTCGCTTTGATCTCATTAAACTATATAAACACAGACAACTGATTCCCGGGATACAGGCCGGTGAACTGATTGCACCGAGAGGGCTGCATGCAAATCAGACACGAGCTGCTGGTTACCAGATCCCTGTAGAATGAGCCGCGAGAAAACTGAAATTGTTTCGAGCAACCTAGGGTGCTGGACCACAATCGAACCCAGTGTTTTTTACAACAGCATACGCCAGCGGAAATAAAAAAAAACACATTTTGGCGACAGACGCGTTTTGCCCGTTTTTGACAGAGATTAGGAAATTGAAGGTGACATGATTGTAACAGCTTGGTGTGAATTTTGATTGGTTTACTTTACTGAACGATGATTTTGGCACAAGGCAATCGTTAGGAGGAGAGAGGGAGTTTGTTTGGGCGACTCATTACTAAACGCTTCGAAAAAAGTTGTATAGGGGACCTTTGGTCAGTAATTAAATAATTTTTTTGAGTCAGAGAAGAGTGTTTCGTCTTGTTAACGCGGAATGTTCTTTGGGTTGGACTCCAATCCCCAAGGCTGTCGTTTGTATGCTTTTACTTGGACATTCCCTCACCATTGGCTTAAAATAAAATGCTACACAAAAATACCTTAGTACACCGCACAGTCAGGCTTTGGAAAGTTGAAGCATGAAACATCGATATATGGATTAGTGCAAGAGAATATCTCTAAACTGTGGTTTTGTGAAACAGCGGTCTTTTCATGGAACAGGTTGAAAAGAATATGAGTGCTCTCTTGTTTGAGATAACCTGATGGACTCATTTAAACGGAGCGCTAGCTATGGTGTTTGCGCGGACGTGATATGCAGGTCGATATATATCCGTAACCTTACGCGTCCTCCACATCATTTTCAATTATGAGCGCATAGTAAACAGTTTAGTTACAGAATGCCACTTCAGTTTCCTTGCCTACTACCCATGAACTCCGTTGCTATACTTTCCTACTGGAAACCTCGAATTAAACAAGCTGTAGAATTTGCTGGCTAAACGCGAATCAGTTTGTGTCAACATGGTACCAGAATCATACCAATTCACCATCATACCATTATTTTGCAAATTTCGTCGCTCAATACATCTTCTGATGGTTTTAACGAGTGAGGAGTAAATCGGCTAAACTCTTCATCCTGTCTTGCATTTTCGCCGGATTAAGGCCGCAATTCACTACAAGGCATTGTGGGCATCCGATGCGTTGATATATTAACTACATTTTATTGGATAAATTCTTGTTCCCAAGGAAGCCTTTTTAAAATCAGAATTTAAGCGTCAACACGTAGAAACTCCAGGTCTGTAATTTTTATTGGCCATTAGTAAATTGTCATTGTTTGGCAGAATTTTCGGACGTTCCTTGAAACAGCGGGCCAGCTAAGGAAACTCGGCGTGTGAGAACGCTAATGCGCATACTGACGAAGTAAGGAAATTGAGAACGTGAGAATTTGATCTCACATCGGACGATACTTCTGGAAGATAACGGTATCGAAAACGCCTTAGCTGTCGGACAGCCGTACCGTGGCGACTAAAAAAAACAAGAAACATTACGGGTAACCAAGCCCCCTATTAGCACGGACCTGTCTGGGATACTGGAGAAGCCAATCTGACGTTCTGCCCAGGTCGCTTCACACTGGGTCCTTTGTGCTGTGTACTCACCTCATCCAGAGCTAGGACCTTTTGCCATCCAGAGTAAAACTTTGCTCACGCATTGCGAATTTAACAACCAAGCTTTTTAGGCCATTATTTAATGGCTCATTTTTCTGGGAGACTCCATGCTTTAAGCGGGATTTACCTCTTGCTTTTGATTTAGGTAATGACCTTTCTGGATCACTTTGGTTTCGTCTCATAAATGACCCAAGTATTTTGCCTGGTGTGGCATATCCTTGTTCTCAATTATTATCCGAGATTTGCAAACGAATGGCACTAACTGAAATATATCGCTCGTAGATATTTGGACCGTAATACAGCTATATATATTTAGCAAGATTTTTTGTTCACACCAGAGTAAACATTTTGAGACGTTGCAACTCCACATTTAACTGCGCAACTGCAGAACGGTCTCTAGCAGAGGACAAGGAGCAATTACCACATCGTGCGCTTTCATTTGGATTTGAGATAAATGGGAAACGTAGGTGTCATACCACTGGGTCTTGTCTCTTTCTGATTTGAAGTGGAAAAGCTCACCGTCAAGAGAACAATTTTGATTTTCTTTAGATGATCTGACATGAGCACGAGTTCAAGTAGGCTCAAGAAACACTCTTCACTCCATAATAAAATTTGACAATGGTGACTGGTTAATTTGGCTTGCTTACATTAGAAAATACGGACTTCGTTATACTTTCTCTCTTTAACTTTACTTAGTGTTATTCAGATGTTTTCGGTTTGCTTTGTGCACTTGTCACCCAAAAATTGATACTGCGGCTTCCTGTAGAATGGAAACAACTTCGGGGTTCCCAAAACCCAGCGCCTGAGTCTTGGGGAACGATTCATTTTCTACAATAGTGTGCAACTCTTGAATGCTTTTGGGGTATTTTACCTTTTAAGTTAAAAAGAATAGTGAGGACCAGCTTATTAGCATTAGTTTAGCAAATACATTTTTCTCAGGATCGTTGCTATGGTCTCACCATCTACACCGCGGCTGGCGGCCTAGGCTGAGTGTTGTGCAGTTGATCTATACTGCTAAGTTATCTTCATGTGTTGAGCAGAAATGACTTGCTTTGGTGGTTTACACATCGTAGGGGCTAGATTTTTGGTTAAGACCTTTTATTATGACCGGAATGTTTGCAGTACACTACCCCTAGGACTACCTGTTGTTCAGAATTATTCTTGCATGAATGGCTTTGCTAGGTTTTCTAACGCTTTAGGAAATGTGTACACTCAGCTCAGTCGTTGGAAAACCACCATTAGGGTTGTCAGTGACGAATGATTCCCCTGTATCTGTTTGGTGCAACTTCACACGCAGTTATTTTACTCAAAGTACAATCATTGTTAGTGGTCTCAACAAGCTTGGTCTTAAAGGCTATGTGAATACCAATTGAAGCGATGAGGCTTATTGACACGTTCAGTTATAATAAACACGCATTGATAAATCGACATCCAATATCATTAGTGAAGTTACCTCACTATGATGTGAAGACTTTCTATTAAGGAACTTAGTACATACATACAGTATTATTCTGCATTCTGGAAATCGGAATGCATCGATAGTTTACTCGTCGAAAGATAACATGAACTTTTTCCTTTGCTCTTAGTCAGGAGTAGGTAGGTACCAAGTTATTCACTATTTCAAGCCGTGTCTTCTTAAGGCTCGATGAAACGTCTCTGACTACATTACAGGAGACCTTACTTTTCCGTTCTTAAACAATTAGTATACGAACCCATCCAGCATCAAAATGTAGACTATGTAAAAATGGCAAAGCAACTTTCGGCTGCTGTGTGAAACTTGAATTGTCTTACACAACAGCAAGCTTCCTGAACGTGCTAGCCTACACAGGGTCCCGTAATTTGGCGTCAAATTTTTTTTTTGGTTAGCGCCCACCCGTGGCAGTCCGTGAGTGATGACAGTCCCTACGCTTATCACTCACTCGTTATATGGTGGCTCGGATGTTTACCAATCTTCAATCAGACAATAAGTAGACATAATGAGCTGGTTGACTGGCGACCTTTAGGTTCTCATGTTTGAGAAATTTCCTACTCCACTTTCAATTACGTGATAGCGGTTCAAGACTGTTCGGCCTAACACAATCATCGATAGAAACCCCTTAAATGCCGCTTTAGTGAAAGCAATCCGGTGTTAAATACTTACAGCTGTAAGTGAAGCCAATCTATATTGAAAAGCCGAGAAGCACTGTACAGCTATTTCATCCTTATTGGGAATCATCAGCAGTGCGCATCTCACGAAACTCCGAGGAGTCTCGAACCCGCGACTTCCCGGCTAGTAGTTTGAACACCTAACCGTTCGGCCACGAGTGGCTGACCAGCAATAGCACTTAGACAGGATATAGCGTTGCTCAACCTTCAATCACGGGATCCACATCACGCGGTCGCACGTGTTGACTGGGTCCTCGAGCAGCATAGATTGGCTTCACTTACAGGACGAAATCTCCACAAAAATCCCAAATCCCCTCACACTACCAACTTACAGCTGTTTTGTGATTAAATGCGTAGCTCTAGGAAATAGGGATTACTCTGTGAATAAAGGTATGCCTTCCTCCGGACAAATGTTTGACGTTCACTTGGGTTACTTTGCCTGTCAGGACGTTTTTGCAGGATTAGCTTTAACCACTTATGTAATTTAGATTAAAATGTTTATCAAACTACCACCCCAGCGACACCAAATTCTTTTTTGTGGCATTTGTTTACAAAATATAATCTGGTGGTCATAGGTGATACAGAATTTTCATATTTTTTTACACTCTTGTCGTCAAATTGATTCCCTTTTTAAGTTTCATGACACTTGAACCCTAACATGATACTTGTGTTAATTCAGTGACGAAATGTCACAGAGTATTCAAATGTTTTAAATTCTCAGCAAACTTACGCCTTACGATTTCGGCCGGGGCTGCAAAATGTGATATTATTCTGTATATTCGTTTGATCATTTATAACTCCCGATTGTACAGTAGTTCAAACCAATTAATCTAAACTGACACAAAAATGTTAGGATCAGCCCTTGGCCTGAGTTTTCTCATTTTCCTTAGATTATTTCGGGCTACATTGGTTTGTTTACGCGTTTTGCTGGCTTGTATAATTCCAAAAATCCGATCCGGTTGATTTTGACTATTATTCAGATTGATTTTTGGCTCAACTTTACGTTATTTTTTGCACGTGTTTGATAAATATAGTCTTCTGGGTAGCACAGGCCTGTTCGACAGTGCTGTTCATTCCCCACCCTTTCTTGGGTAATATTTATCTCTGGCGACCCAGCAGTCTTTCTCTTCTCTGGCAAAACCTAATTTTTCTTTCAATCTCTCGGTTTCTTTTTTGTTTACTTTGTGTTTTGTTCAATGTTTTGGTGCCTCTCTGCTTCTAGTTGCCCAGAGAGTTTTACAATTTTATTTGTTAGCAAAATGTGTTACGATTTTGGACAGTGCGTTAAAGACGGAACGTTTGAGAAACGTTTTATGAGATTGGAGCTTTGACGACAATACATACATAAATAATATTTCTGCTGTTCAAATGAGATATTTTGGGTTCTTGTTTTGAGTGATTTCAGTTAAGGTCTATGATTTATTGAATTCAGCTATTCTCTGTCTCCAATTATTCTCTGGCGAATAGTTTCCGTAAAATTCGACGCCTCTTGAAAAGAATCTGCGTCTTATCTTGCCAATCTTAAGCAGGTTCAATAAAGAAACTAGAATTTTCCCGAAATCGTGCATTATTTGTTAGCAGGGAATGACTTCTGGCGGGTATGAATGTTACTTTACGGTTTCTGTGAGACATGTATTATTTAGACTCCTATAGTCAGACCGTATTTTGCCCAGTTATTGTTCATTTCACTGCAGTGGCTCGGTAAGGACGATTTTTTGGTGCATATTTGTGCGTCGAAATTCCACCCAATCGTCTCTTATCTAATACGTGCTCCGGGAGAATTTTCTTTGCCTTAGGCTACCCGACCGCTTAATTCCTGCTGCTGTAAATATAACCGCAACAGAATTGCACTGATGGGCACAAATAATTGCATTTATTTGAGAAAACGGGAAAGCTATTTTTTTCAAATCACCCAAAAACATGCCGAACCATTGCCTATCAAACTTTGCAAAAGCAGGCACAATAAACTCACAGGTCGCCCAAATTTTTACCGCTGAATTGAAACACAAGCAATCGATAAACTCATGCGCTTTACAGTGCGTTTAACAAGCGGTTTAACAGGTCGATATCTTAAATATCCGAAAGTAACAGTGGAAGTGTTGACATAAGCATTGGCAGGAATGAATTGAAGAAAATTCATCGTGGTTATATTGATGCCGCAAATGGAACGAAAGAAATATTAGTTTGCGAAATAGACTCTTTGTCCTTAGCTTTCCTAAGAATAGGTGAGTTAGAAAATTTGAAACCCCCAAGCCACCACAAATAGAAGCCTCAAGATTGTACACAAGAATGGGCGAATAAAAAGTTTCATACAATCATTTCACCCCGAAAGCATTGTATTCCATATAGATATTTGAATTTTGCTTACCGTGATGCACAAGCCCGTCATCTCGAAAACAAAAAAAACAAGAGAAACAACCGGAAAATTAAGGAATCCTTTTCAACATTTACATCAACTAGAAAATAATGACACGGAACAATACTCAACTGGGGTGACAGCGAGATGACAAATCCTGTTACTTTACTCAAAAGCACGCAGAACGAACTTACATAGAGACATCCCTCGCGTCTCGGTGGCTATTCGATAGGAATGCGAAAGCTCGGCACATAATAAGTGAAGACTGCCAGCAATTTTCAAATGGATATAGTATCAGCAGTCTCAAATAAGATGTTTTTGATGTCTAGGGCATTATTTTAGTGATGGGGTTCAATCGTAGGTTATTAGATTTGTGCGCATTTTTACGCTTTAGTGTAATTTGGGTGATATTCTAAAATACCTCTCCCTTTTTCAAAGACGCTAACTCTTCAAATGTTTTCAGCTCTCATACATTTAAAAAGACTTTCGTCAAACGTTCTCTGTTGATCAAGTCATATAGACGAGAATAAACATAATAAAACAGTAAATTACGAAAAGTGTAATTTGATGAATAAAAGTAAGCAAAATAAGCGGAATATTGTTTGCTGTTTTAATTTGGTTGTAAAATATGCAAGCCCAGTAATTCACGGTAAGTCCAGATTTTTAATTTGTACTTCCAATAGGTTTGCATTCTAGGTTTAAATTAGGAGTATGAGTAATTATTCACTGACCTCAACTCTACCACTTGCACTTAGCAAACTAATCAGCCAAAAGATACAGCTTAATTAAACCTGAATATCGTCAATGCGCTGTCCAGTCTTTGATGGAAATTCGTGATAAAAAAACTTCATCAGTCTGTGGCAAACGTAGGCCGCCCGAAAACGCAGGATATATTAGTTGTGAAAACTCGGAATATTTACATGAAGGTCGACTAATTATCATTTATGTGCCTTTAGACTGTGCGTTAGTTTCACAATTCAACTAGATATGAATTTGGGATGTTTTTCTGGTTAACCACAATGCTGATATTTAGTTTGTATCTCCACGCACCTCTGATGTGATGGACGTTTGTTTTTGCGTGTGTCGAATGGAAGCCAATTAAAGCGCGTGTATAGATTTTGGCCTTTCAGTGGAATTATTCTACGTCAAATAACAGAGCATACCCGTACAAGTGCTTTGTCATTACTGAGAATAATTGAGAGGTCGTCAAACTGGTGACAGATGTTTAAACAGCATAGATTGGCTCAGTTTGGCAGAGACTTTCATCAAAGATTGGCTTTGCCCACTTAACAGACATTTGCGTTAATTGCTTTAAACAAAAGTATTCTAGTTTATTCAGTTTCCATAAATAAGATGTAAAATGCTTACATGAATGACACATGGTCTTACTTTAAGAAGATGCTAGGTTCTTGGTAAACTAAATCTTGAAAAGTATTCTGAACCGCCCTGTAGAATCTGTGGCCCATTGCGATTCGAAAGCAGATTAACAGTGGTCTGCTTGACATAACCCCAAAATGATTAATGTTTTTGTGATGTTAATAATTTGCAAACGAGATACATGGTTTTAGATTTTTAAAACAAAAGCTTTCTTCGATATTCAAAACTTGTTAATTCAAAGAATTACCTTAGTATTTTTAAAAACAAGAAAATATAGAATAATAAACTACTGGTGATGAATTGCGATGGTTTTTCTCGTTGAAAAATAAACATGAATAGTTTTACTTTGATGATAGGTCTGACCAGGAATTGTAGATTGTGTGCTCACCTTTCAGATAAAATGGTTTCACTAATAATGAGAAAATGTTTCAGCTGATTGAGACCTTGTCAAAATTTTGTGCCTACAAGCAAAGATTTTTGGCTTTTCAATGTTGCGTAAATTATCTGTGGAAGCTCCTTCCTAAGGAAGTGATGGAGAACTGCATATCATTTTACGTTTTGAATAGCTTTTTTATCATAACGCGTTCGGAACACGTCTGGATTAACAGTGAATTTTGTGGGTTGCTCTTCAGGAATCATCTGATGGAATGCAATTTCAGTTTCGGTTCAGTATTTCAATCAGTTTTTATTGTATACTACTAATTTAATATCCAATGACGCTTACCTTCTGTTTCAAACGCGTTAGCAACTATTGTGAAAAAATACTGATTTTGTTAACTTCCTTCTCATGGAAAACTTCAAGCATAAAGTAAAAGTGCGGGATGTACACGCTACCCCATTGCTAGAATGATTACGATTTTTAATTTTATCCACAAAGGATCAGATATCTTCGTTTTCCTAATTTGATATCTTGCACCTGCGCCAATTTTTGTATAATTACTTTCCTATCAACCCTATATTTATCGGCGGAATAACATATGACTTTGCATCAAATAAGGTCATTAAGGTCACTTGAAATTATCATGAGTTTGTGGGTGAAATTATATTCGTTTCATTCCAGTCCACAAATTTTATCGTGTAAGATGAAGCTGAAATCTCTATTGAGTCATGTTGACATGGTGTTTGTGTCACAAAAACTGCAGTTTATCTTGGTTTCGCAAGGTTGCAAGATTTAGGTCTTATAACGTTAATGGCCTACTTAATAAAACAAATATTAGCGTTTCAATGACGATCTTGAGCTAAAGACAATAATCTTTGGCATACTTTTAGGGTATTTTGCTGTTAAACCAGGAAATGTAATCCGTAAAAGTACTTTTTCGTAATAAGAATAAATTTCTACTGTCCCTGTCCGGATGGTTACTCTGCCAACTGTCACCTAGTTTACACATGGGTGGCCAGAATATATCACTACATTGTCACCGTCCGTTGAACGCTGAACCAATTATTGTGATTGGTGAGATGTTCCACTATTCTTCGAATTTACTCTAGCTCATATTGATTTATGGTCAAACGTTGAACTAGAAATTGTTGTCTCCTCTCTATTTTGTCACATTTCTCTGGTACCTGTATCAGTCTCAGATAAAAATGAAACTGCCTCGTCTGGACATCACTCCACATTTATCTCCATCGTAATAGCTTTGGGTTTCGCTCTTAGTTTGTGTTTCTTCTGTGTATATCAGCGTTACATTTGAATCAACATTTCAACAGCGGAATTGACCAATGGCATCTGGCATCCATACTTTCATTCAATCAAAGCTTATTCGAATATTTAAAGGTCAGGTTTGGTGGTACTTGGCGTCACATTTTTCGCTCACTTTGGAAAGCTTTCATCTAGCCCGTGCGACGTAGGATTCTATTTTCACTGAAGTTTTCTGTATACATGATGATGGTTTTACACTTAACTCTAAAGCCCTTGGTTTTATAGGCTGAACTATTTATATGGATTAATATTCTAAAATGAGAGATACTGTTTAGTCAGTAGATGCGCAAGTATCCACTTGTATATGGACACCTGGGCTGCACAAGTTGTCAAATCCTCGATGCAATGTGATAGAGCTAGTATTAGACAAATTAAGCAGTTTAAAGTATATTGTTAGCACTGGTGTGTAATCCACGATGTTGCTTCTTTGCTTCGAGTGCGGGTTTGAACAATCGTTCAACTTATCTGACTGAAAAAGATAATTTAAAGTCATTACACTTTGTGGTAACCTACGTTATGTTTACCTATATTTTATGATTTAGCGTACTGATAATATTGAAATCAGGATCCTACAAGCTAGTTTGATTCATTGAATATATTGCGCTCTATGTACAGTCTCCATGGTGTATGAAAAAAAACCGTCTGCAAGTGTTGCAAATGCCACAGAATTATTATACAACTGTGTGTTTATCTCACTTTAGGCTCAGTGTCGCTGGAGGACGAAAATGTTTACCCCGTGTCATTCAAGCCCCTGAAACATGGGCGTCCAAGATTCGACCTATCAGTGGTTTGAGCACAATCTGCAAGCTAATTAACTTTGATTCCCGACCTAACGTAATCCGTGTGACTCAGATTGAAAAACTATGCAATAATCATGCCTGTATTTTTTAATCCTAACTATCTCGTTGTAATCAGATGCAAACGTATCCGCTGATTTTGCATCATACATTCAACCATCAGGAAGTTGCTTTGTCTACTGTTCAAAACTTCCCAGTAATTTTAGTTGGCTGACTTGTTACCGCCACTTACGCTGGCGCACCTCCTCGTATTCTGTTTAAACATAAAAAGGAATGAAAGATTATATTACTATATATCAGTTGTGCTAGATATTCGGGAATCAACTGAATCGGATTGATTAGTGGGACATTTTGCCTTAACCGTAAGTTCTGCGAGCTAACCAATAAAGCGAAGTGGCAAGATGGCTTGTAGCTGGTCAACCTGATGAACTAGGTTGTGAACAGCCATTATTACTAGTTAAGCCCCGTGGTAGGGCTCCCAGTGTTCTACCTATATATGTACAAAGGCGTTTGTCAGGAGGAATTTGAATGCATAACCTTCTGGGCCTAATAAGACAAGCTCTGTGGACCAATCATTCTAATAACATCATGAAATAGTTTTCTGCAAAAACCGTTTTTATGCTGTGGTGGTGTATGAAATTTTGAAATTCGTTAGTGAGTCCAGTAGGAAACTTTGGATTCTCGAAGTAAGTCGTTGCTGACTGTCAGTTTAACTGACAGTTAACCGCAGTAAACCAAGTGTGGTTCGTTCACTAATTTTTGTCAGTAAAATAGGTATACGGTGATAGTGAGAAAATGCCACACTTCCGAGTGATTCGTCTTCAAATGCATGTAATCTCTGTCCATTTTACATTTGTTCTCCCAACAATTGCAGGTATTATCTGAAATCAAAGACTCTTTCCTATATCACATGTTCCTGTTGTTTTGCTGCCATTACTTCATTAACCGGTGGAATGCCGGTAGGTAGCCGAACGCTTCCTATATTCACTGCTCAGTTTACAAGGCATTAAATCCAAAATCATTTCGCACCTGAAGCAATAAGATGGACAACTATTAAAATTCAATAAATTCGTGCACATTTAGACAAATTGCTGAATCGTTTTATTACAGCGGTTGCGCTGCAAAAATACTATTTGCGGACGTATCTTTGCTTATCAGAAAGAAGAACTGTATTTAAGAAGTTCGAATATCTGGCCATTAGAGGACGATTATACACAAGGTGACCATTGGTTTACTGCCGAATCACGATAGTCTTTTGAGGGACGAAAATATGCACCAGATTTCAAAATCAAGGAGTACCACAATTGACATTTTTTGTAAAATCAGCTGACTCCTCTCTTTGTCCGACTCGTGTTTCAAAATACATATATTCAGTTATGCAGAAGAAACTCACGCGTACAATTAACTCACCTGCTCTGTTGAATTCTAACAAAACCGAGATGGTAATACTTTCGAGTTCAACTTAACCATTTGCAAACGAATGAATCATAGAATCTAACTGGAATCACTTTTGGCTGCAGTAATTGTTTGTCACATTGGACAGTGCGGCAAGACGAGCAAGGCTCCTAATCAATAACTTGCAAAACATTTGTAACATCAGAAACTTTCCCAATAAAAGATAACTCCGCATTGTCTTGATGAATTAGTTATCTCACAACTATATGTTTAACAGCCGGAATGGCGCGCATCCATCAAGGGTGATCTAGATCTCAACAACGGTCAGAATTATATACAGTTACTTAGTTCCGATTAGGGCAAAACTCTGGCTGCAGGCTTCCAAACCTGTAGAACACCAGAGTAATTTTATAAGGGGAACAAAATAAAAGGAGAGTACTACGAATTTTACTGTCCTAGAGCAATCTACGGCCAAGAATATCATACTTGTTTTCATTCTGCAAGATCATATGTGCTGAAAGGGTTAATGGAACTCCCATGCAGGGTGGTTCTCCAGAAACGATAAAATGAAAATGCCGCTAAGTTGATTAGTTTAATGAGTGCGGAATAACATTGGTCATATATACAACCTTGATGACGCCAGATGTAGTTTTGACAACTTGAGACAACTTGATTACTGCTGCCGGTGCTTATATTTGTTTCTCGATCTAATAGACACTAATGAATAGAAACCATATATATAAAAAGGCAGTCACCCTATGTTGAAGAGTATTACGCGGGCTTATTATCGCAGATGTTCTTCAGGATTGCGTTAACCCAAATTTAGAATATGCCCAACTATTGACAGCTGTTCTGGTCCCACTTTATCAGAAGACTGAACAAGTGCAGAAAAGTGTAAACTCATTTAACTTACTTGATGTAATCATTCGAAATACTAACATATAAACAGAGGTAAAACCAATTTCCTCCCGATGGATACTAAATTTAATCAGTTAAATCTCATTTGAAACTGGATTTGAAAATAATGTAAAACAAGATTAGACATTTCATGAATTGCGTAACAGTAGCGCACTGAAAATCGGTCTGCAGGAATTTTATGCAGGGTTTTTATGTAAGAGGTATTCCATACATAGCGCGATTACTTGTGTTAAATTCTGTCAATCGCCGACCAATAGGGAGGTTGTTTTCATGTACGAAAAATACAATGTTGACATACTGAGTAGCTTTATCTTGTTCCCGCCAATAACTTATCATTGAGCATGAGAACATTATGGATGGCACGGGAATAGTTGTTAAGCTCCGTTTCCATTGTAAAAGTATTCCTCGGCCGATATCTATTTTTTGACAACCCAATTTATCAGTACCACGTTTGACGCAAAATAAGACTGTAATAGAAATTCTTTTCTAATGATCTGTAGTCACCTATTCGTTTGTTGTCTTTAAACATGGGATACAACAGCACAACAATTGGAAAAAGACAAAAGTTGCGTGCCATAATTTTAAAAAGTAATTTGTGCAAAGAACATGCTTCAGTGTGTTTGAATTTTTTGACCGAATATGCATAATTGGGTGTTGAAAAAAATAACTCGCTTTAACTCGTGAATGCATTATTTTAAGCGGAATAATGTACAATACCGAAGGCGAATCAAACTGGGAGCAACAACTTGTAGACTACTTGACAATTTCATTGGAATTTTTGTGACAATTAGGACAAGCGTATTCAAAAGAAGAACATACCACGCAGAAGGAAAAACCTCCATCCTGTGAAGTTTCAAAGTAACCTGATTCATATTGTTCTAACTCATGCAGCTTACTACTACGAAGTTGCTTCAATTTAACCAATTTGCGACACATGACTAATAATACTAACGGGCCAAAAGGAAACTTGTCTACTAACGCTGTTCAGCAACCTTTCATTTGGTTTGGGTTCCGAGAAATGCTCGGCTAAGAAAAAAATACTCGCTTTAACTCGTGAATGCATTATTTTAAGCGGAATAATGTACAATACCGAAGGCGAATCAAACTGGGAGCAACAACTTGTAGACTACTTGACAATTTCATTGGAATTTTTGTGACAATTAGGACAAGCGTATTCAAAAGAAGAACATACCACGCAGAAGGAAAAACCTCCATCCTGTGAAGTTTCAAAGTAACCTGATTCATATTGTTCTAACTCATGCAGCTTACTACTACGAAGTTGCTTCAATTTAACCAATTTGCGACACATGACTAATAATACTAACGGGCCAAAAGGAAACTTGTCTACTAACGCTGTTCAGCAACCTTTCATTTGGTTTGGGTTCCGAGAAATGCTCGGCTAAGATAACAATGAAGCACTGTGTATCATATACTTAACAAAAACTAGGCTGTATGGCGGACTGAGATGATTCTAAAACCAAAGAAGGCACCTTTTGCGGGGAGAGTAAAGCGGTAATGCAGTGCTTTGAGTCTAAGTATCAGGATGGTTACTGCAGCTTAATGGATCCATAAGAAGTCCTATACGATCGCTGATGTGAAGCTCATGGGGAACGCAACCAACCTTTTCACCTTCTACGATGAAAAAATCGCACGTAACGGGCAAAGTGATTGCATATTCCGCATTCTGTTGGCAGGGTCTAAGCGCAGGGTTGCACTTCAGAAAATACTGTTTCACTCAGTTTGAGAATTAACACCTAATGCTATGGAATGTTTTACGTTGTCATAAAAATTGAGCAAGCAACGAGAATTGTCAAATATGAAGGCAGTGCACGGGTCGAATTTGCCGTGTTTAGACACATTTGGAGGCAAAGTGCCACATTTCTGAACGGATAAGCGTACGAGGCCTCATTACTTGGTGTTCTTGTTGTGCGTGTGTAACGTAGAATAATTATGAAGTGTCTAAAACTTGGATAACTTTCTTCTCGTAACCGGATTCTTATTCCACCATTGTCGAAATCCGTCTTTTTTATCACTTTCACTTGAGAGTGTCGCATTCAGAAAGGAGTCGGTACTCTAAGTCAGCGGAGAATCGGGAGAAAAAATGCAAAAATTTTGATGTTATGATTACTAATCTTGGAAATGTGGTTTTGTGAAATGCGCAACAGCAAATGAAAGGTAATAAAAGCACCATCAATTACATGAAATTAAACTTTTACTTGGAAAATACACTCTTTTCAAGCTCGAGTTTAAATAAGAAAGGCCGTAAAATCTGAACGAAACTCACTGCTTTGCCAATCTTTTTCGACGGAAATTTTCAAAAAAGCAGGTGGAGGACAGTTAAGTTTTCAAAGCGACATAGCATCAGTCACTGGTGGAGAGATGGCGCTAATTTAGTTAGACCCAATTTACTTACTTAGTATTCGTCTCAAGCAGTAGACTAAAACCAAGCGGACAAAACGTTCTCCTTAGCTGTTTAAACATTGTGGTGGAATACAGCTTGCTCTTTATGAAGAAGGAATCGTGCGGGTATAAATAACACACCTCTTCAAGGTGAAATTTTATAAAATAGAAACGTGCGAAATTTGAGGGTAAATGCAGCAAAGCTGTTAGATATATACCTCTTGTGGGGACTGAGGCAAAGTTTTCTGTTGCTAAGTGATAATCTCAAGTAAAAGGAAAACATTTGTGAGGCTGAACACTTATGGTATTGTCGTCCTCTTTTTCATTGCTGCTAAACTGCGTTCTCTAAACTTCAAGTCTGGTTGACTACAGCCGCTACACCCTTATTGGTTTTGGTCAGTTCAGAAACACACGGACCCACACTCCCTATATCGCCCTTGACGCAAAACTCGGTGTGAGGTTCTAAGAAGGACAAAAATCCTAACATGAAAAATGTATCTGGTTATAGCGTACAACAAATAATGAACGGATTTTCTGGTTTGCTTTGAACGCGCTACTTAGATATGTCATCAATTATTCCTGCTAGTGCCGGGATAAGCGGATAGTGTGAAACTTGGGGAAAAGACGTGTACTGCAGATAGGGAACTGGTACAGGATCGAGCAGATTGCTAGTAACTGAAAAGCAAGTGACTACTCATATTGGTTGATTCACGAAAAAGACAAAGTGACAGTTTTCCCGCAAGACTAGGGTAACCGGGCTAAACCAAGGTATAAAAATCGATGTTTATAGAGAACTATTGTGTTAACTGCTTGCAAGTGACAGGCGAATCTGAATGCGGTTATGAGCAGCAAAAAGAATAATTGCTCGTCCAACGTGGGAGGTTTTTGGAGGAAAATGGCAGGTTTGAGGATCTAAACGAAAGTAATATATTATCTTGGTTGATTATTCTCTGAGGCGCTATTATTGGTCTGCATGCAAAAATGAGTTCCTTGCAAAAAATTAATAAAAATGACCAAAGCGCAAACGAACCGGTACGCTGTGGTCGCATTTAAAAGTATCTGTGTATCACACCACAATAAACGTGTATCCCGAACAATCTTATTTCTCGTAAGATGGAGATTGATCTATAGCGTGCTTTTCAGCGACGGATGCAAGGTTATGCATTCAAGACAGTTAACAAGTTATACAGCTGATCGATGTTATAGATAACAATGTTTCCCGAAAGATATTTGCTTAAGTTGATACGTGGACAGCTAAACAGAACTCCAGGAATACTCATTCCTCCAGTGGCGTATATTTATCCCTCAATCCAGTAGTCCCCATACCTCAGCGCGTATGCCACTGGTACCAATGTATACAGAAGGAGAGGCGAGGAAATGCCTTTTATTTTTGTCACAGCCAATGGCTATTCATCAGCGTACCTTTTGACTTCACCGTGCCACCGTCTTTCAGGATTTTGCATTCTTTACCTTAGACATAAAACATTTTTAACAGAAAAGCATGCATGTTTGTAGTGCTGCAAGGTGAAACGCTTTGGAAGCGCATAATTCCGGTGAAAAGCCAAGCAAGCTGGTTTATCCTCACCTGACCAAGACCAGGATAACTCGCTGAAAATTCAGCAAAACTACCTGAGCTCATTCCTCGGGTTCCGTCAACATTTTGTTTTACTTAAAACCGAAATGCACGATATTAGCGATTTGCAGACTAATTCGGTTTTTCGAGTAATCCACCCGGAACCCAGCTGGATCTCTTTTTTACGATATTGTTGAGCAGTTTTATGTACTGCACCAGGACTCCTGATGTTTCAGTTTCTACGATGTTCGAGATATTGCGATACACTTATGGACGCAATATAGTACTCATAAGGTTGCTGAAATTTCTTCATCTTAGATGAGCGGGATCTTGAAGAACTCTGCTGTTGTCAGCCAGTTTGATGAAGAACCTCTACAATAAAATGTTCAATCGATTATCCGCAGCGCGGTGCATTTTGGTGCTCACTGAATAAGACAGCTGTAGGTCTCCTTGTGCCCTATTAGTTCAATCACTCTAAGATCAATATTCCTTTTCAACGTTTTATTTTTCATACATGTATCTTCACGTCAAAATCAGCGGAGAACGAGGCTGTTTCCCTGCAGCATTTTAACTTGTCCTTGAATTTATCATAATTTAAGCCCTCAGGATACAAATTAAACACCGCAAACAACTAACGTTAATTAGTGGGATCTCTGTATGACTCAGGCCGGCCTTCTAATTGTCTAAGTACTCAACAGATGGTTAAAGTATCAGATTGTGTTTACTGTTGAAATTACATATTGTTTAAGTTCATATACTATGTTGACCACGTGCGAAAATTTCTTAGTTTTGTTGGCTGCTCTTGGTTACCTGCATAGTATACCAAATGTAGACCGCGCAAATTTTCACCGTTTAAACGCAGCAAAAGTAATTCGGCGGTTTACTTCCAACAATGTGTATAATGAGTCACGTGAACACACTGCTTGATACAGTATTATGAACCCTTAAGGGCAGGTGCGCACAGGTTATTTAATTTGGAATTTCTTATGGCAAAATGTTTGTCGTCATTACGGGCAATGTTGAGCTGGTCATTCTTTCCTAAATATTCCTAATTACTGGGCTTGATAACTTGCCGTTCTACTGCACAGTTAAGGCAAATATGTGTGATTAAAATGTTCCAAATTACTAAGATTTTTGTTTATCGTGTTGAAATATATTGCTGCTCATACACATGTCGTGGCATTTTTAATTCAGTATTTTTATTCAATTTCGTGACATTCCAGAAGGACGAATGTAACCTCAGCGATCGAGTATATTTTAGACCTAAAGATTGCCACTCAAATGCCTCATTATTTTGACACATTCACGTATAGAAAAGAGAAGGATATAGTCACACGCATCTACTTGAGGGTGCCAATGATAAAACAAGATTATCGCTTTAGTCCAAGGAAGCTTCTCAAAAATCCATCAGATTTCAGATATTTCCGGGCTTGTAGCGTAAGAACGCAAACAAAATGCATGCTGCATTCCCCCCATACTTCGCTGGTAAAATAGATTCCATTCAACCAAACTATTGAAAACTTGCGTTATTAGCAGTTGAACCTCCGACTTACAGACTGACTTCCTTTCTGGCGTCACTGTCAGTGAAACAAAGTAAACCGGAAAGTGACACAACGTACGAAAATATTTTCGGCATGTAGATTAGGTTCACTTTTTTCAGAAACTGGTGTCAGAACCCTTGAATGCAGCGCCTGTCCAACCCGAATCTTTGGGCTTAAAATTTTGGACCACAGTTTTCTAGGTCTGAGCAGTTGTTTTCATTACTATGTCTTCATAATGCATCGAGTGAGATAACGTAAATTAAGTCCAGAAAAGCAACCTTGAAGATTATAGTCTCTGTCTGTGGTAACCTAATTCTGTCCATAAAGTGAACTACTGCAAAAAAAAAGTAAAAATATTCGTCAGGTCACTAAATGTCCGACAGAAATATATCGACAGACCTGGCGATTTCCTATTTCAGTTCTAAAAATACTGATTAGGTTATAGGTGAAGTATTCTTCCTTAATGTAAAGCGACCTTGGATGAAATCTTGTTAACCACGGAGTATATAAAGATTTTTGGTATCACCTCCATTATATGTGTTGCCCACATGTTCGTTCATAATGAGCCCACAAATTTTCAATAATTCTACACTACTACATTTTTAATAAGTACTAAAGTAGTTTTATTCAATTACTGAGCCTCCACAGAAAGTTATCGAAGAAACCTCTTGGAACGACTTGCCTTTTTCATTTCTCTTACATATACCTTAAACACACTTACGACTCCGTATATCTAGTGTACTCAACTTACATTAATCAAATTACACGAAAGCGGAAAAACACCTGCCAAAATCCGAGAATCCTCACGGGTCTAACCAATGCTTCAACTCTTTTAGTATACTAGTGACTGAGCTAGCTAACACACTAGTCAGTTGCGAACTCTTGACCTGGTGAATCAAACAAAATGAAAACATGCATCAACAAGAGACAAAAATTTCCCATCGGAGAAGAGATAAAATTCGAGAGGTCAATTTTCATTGAAGCGAAATTTGCAAAAGTTTACAAATTATGCCTCACCTGGTATGCGTTTTTCTATAAGTAGATTTTTAGTGTTGTTAACATATTACTCCAGGTAACTTGGTGAGTATTCAATTAACAACAAATCTTCAAATTAATTTTTATCACTTAGTGAATTGTGATGCCTTACTAGACACCACGCTCATATTGTTCTGGTAGTTATTGAGTGTATTTTCCACAAAACTTAATATGGTCGTCGACTTGCTTGCCAAACTTGGGAATCTGATTGTAAAGGTCTCATCGCCAGGCCAGGTGATATCATCACTGAGTTGTTGGGGAGCGTAGTGGTGCGTAATTAACGGCAGTTTTGGTAATTTGACGGACATTTGCTTGAAGTTTGTCGGATTCATAAGTTATAATAATTTTGTGTTATACATTCTGTCTCATACTTTCTGGCATCAGTGTGAAAAATGAAAAGGGCCGTTTCGGAGACTGTTCTTATCAATTGTGATACTATTTCCCATTTTGAATGTGTGTGTTTGTATATTAAACAATTGGCAAGGACAGAAATTTCCTTGTTTTCCAAATAACAACAGAACTTACCAAGTGCCTCGAAAATTTCATTTACTAGGAATGAGTATGGATATTTTTGCAAATTTTGGGGTTAAACAGAATTCACAGTGTAAAGTCATATGGATTTTTAGAGCTCGAAATCACAACCCGTCTATACATGTGTAAAACAGCTCCTTTAAAACCAAAAGTTTATTAATATTGAAATAAACCAATCGGGATATTGGTAACTCACTTTCCTCCTCTGTCACTTGGATAAAAGAAGGTTGTTATAGAGATAGCTGGAATGTGCACACGGAAACAAATTGAATGTATTGGTTTTTAAGACACATTGTCGCAACCACCGGAGAGAACACTCTTGTCCTAGGTGCCCGAATTAAAGTCTCAAATGCCGTCCCTCTTTATGTGCCCATGGAACTTTGAGACTGCCGACTGCGTCCACGGTACACACAGCAAGAAAAACGCAATTAGATCGCCGAAATGTATGGGTGATTTTGTGAGCTGAGTTTTCATTGAAAAATCTACTTCCTAGCAAATTTCTTATGCAGCATTCTACTTCATTGTATATCTGGTTACATAGAGCAAAATTCACACATAATTTTGGGGAAAGATTCTGTTTCCCCTTTGTGCGTGAAATGTACGCAATCTGGTTCTTCACCGCTTTCTTTGACAAATTGGAAAATTTGTTCTGCCAATTGAGTCTCGCTTTATTTCCGAGGTTTGCTGGTTTGATGAACGCGAAATCAAAAGAACATATACCACTACAGTGGGTGAACTCATGATACATATTTGAGCAACAACTTTATTACTTATCAGTGTTTCACTGTGTCTAATTAAAGCTCCTGAATCAGCTATACAATGCGAGGCCTAATTTTCATATAACAGTTAGTTTTGACATCTAAAAACCCAAGCTGTAGAGTTGACGTTGGGCAATCCTTTTTCTACTCAATTTGTGTATCTACTACCATGGCGATTGCAATTCTGTTTACAGTTTTACTGAGTTGAGTAAATTAGCATTCAATGCTGTCAAATTAGAAAAGATAATCCATTCCAGAAGACAAGGTTCTTCCGTCGTTTCGCTTCTAATTTTGAAATTTTCTCGGGACGAAGCGTGAATTTTCGTTGACTGTCACAAATAATTTGGCACTTTGATGTGATTACTTTTCTGCATACATCAACACATATCATTTTCTCCAAACGCAGACTCTAGAATATGCGCATGAATATTTTTTTCTTATCGTCAGAGTATTGATAGATTCTTTTCAAACGTGAGCTAATCAAGTGACGCTATCAGTTTCACCTTTAACGTTACTCACCCTGCATGATATTACCCAACATTCAGATTGCATTTCATTGCTGAGATTGCAAATATATTTTGGCTTCGGAGACACGAATTGGCGAAAACTGACATCTTCCCTACAACCCGCCTGCATGACGAACACGCATCCGACATACAAAGCAACATGGATCGCACTGTCACAGTTTTCTGACCCACAAAGCAACATGGATCGCACTGTCACAGTGTAAGTTCTGCCGTTGACAGGCAAACTGACGTCACGTCGGCTCCATTAGTACTGTGGCATTTCCGAAATACAGTTTAGGGTTATGTTTTGATGCGCTGTGTATCTTACACTCTTCATAATGGCGGTAATACAGATATGTGTACATGTATGTAAATTTTGGACACCAGGTTGAGATAATTTTATTCGGCATCTTTCTGGTCCACGTAATTTTCACAAAATCTTGCAGTACAGTACTTTTTCTTACTCGACAAACCGCTGTGCAATGCGTCCTCCTTCATTATCATACTATACTGTTACTCAGAAAACGATCGCTCTTTTAACGAGAAATTATTCTAGATTCTAAAAAACAGTCATTATGAACTAATGACTTTAGTACGCCTTTTTTGTTCCCACATTGTCACAGAAATGCTCTTGTTGGCCCTGACCGCAATTGTTGTAGCATAGAAGATCATCTACAAGTTGGAAACTGGAAATCATTGTGGCTTTCACACATTCAAAACATGGCCCAATATGCAACGTTTTCGTGTTTTGATTTTCAAAGCCGCTTCGTATATTGATACAAACGAACGAAAAGTCCCCGTAACCTCTAGGTAGTTAGGATATACACCAGCCCACTAGATCAATAGCACTTAGGCTAGCTCGGCCTTCCGCGAAAAGGTCGTTCGGTTAGGACGATAAACACTTTGGATCTGTAAAAGTTCATAAAACTGAAAGCCCATGGAAGTACTGTAAATCCTCATAAAATGAAGCCCTCACCAGCCCCTTTTTGTTTGCAGTTGTTTTTGTAAAAGGGCGAACTATTGTTACGGCTAATTTGTTGCACTTAGGTAAGTGCTCAGATATTGAAGTAATGCATCAATCCCTCTATGCCGAAGGGAAAACCCAAAATCTCCAGATATTCGGAAGATAATCGGTGGCACTAAATCAAACAAGTAACTGTCTGTTATATTAGCCACCGTTTTTAGCCACCGTTTTGACGTAACTATAGCCAATGAGATTAAGTATTCAAAAGTCATCATCGCTGTATGATGAATCAGGTAACAACACTTATCCTGCAGCAAAGTATAACAACTTATTATTCTGGCCGGCTGATTAGATTCGCAGGACCCATTCCAAACTTATACTTTTCCTTGTTATTTTCAAGTAGTGAATAACGCCTTTTCCATCAGGAAAAAAGCCCTATTTGGCAACCGAGTTTATTAGTTTTTGGTTGGGCTACAGATTTCACGGAAAGCACTTAAGTTTCATATTTATGTCTTCAGTGAATAGCTCTCGTGGACACCTTGGAAAAATTCTCAGATGTTTGATGTCCCACTGATGTGCTACGCAGAAAGTGCTATCGTGACAATGGCGATTTGTAGCCGAATCAAAGTTCCTTCAAAAAGAAAAGAGTAATGTCTACATCAAACTCTCTTTCGTGCTTTTGGCACGGATTTTGCGCTCTTATTTTTACGGAAGCATTAGTTCTTGATACGAAAAGCTTTGTACGTATGAATAATTGTTCAATGGAAATTTGATAAGCAAAAAGGGTTTTGCATGCCACGCCGAGAAATGTTTCCATAACTAAACCGATTTTAAAAGCAAAATTGTTTTTTTATCAGACGGGAATGGCCATTCACTTTATCTTAAGCCACATGAATGTATTTACTCACATATTCCACGATTTTCTGGCGTAGCCACTCTTCCACCGTTGCTTGGTCTCAACAAGCCCTCTTATAAAATGGGACAAAAAAAGTTATTTCAGGCACTAGACGGCGATTAAAATGAATCTTTACTGAGTGTACAAAACAATTCAAATGGCTCCTTGAAAAAAGAAAACTAGAATCCCGCAGCGTATTAGTCGGTGAATGTTGGTCGCTAAACAATTTCAGACCTTTGAGGTTGACTGAAAATATCAAAATTTGACCGCAATTTGACTTATTTTTTTTAAAGCTGATGCTTTTAGATGCAGTATACATTATGTAATTCGAAGAATTTTGGTACCCATGCAACCATTATCCACAA
>NW_008751747.1:1306613-1324294 GCF_000715545.1 Opisthorchis viverrini
AATATATGTAAAATATAAAAATATAAAATATAATATAATATCTATAAAACGCTCCCAAGGAGGAATGCGTCCTATAGCTCTCGCTAAGGCGCTCTGGCCTTAGTTGACCACATCAAGTGGTGTCAGCAAAATCTGCCCTCTCTCACCTTTCGTCTTCAAGTTCGTCAGTGATACGATTATGGAAGATTCACTATCTGCCTCAAATACCTGTAAATCAGAAGTTATCACGGGTTGTTCGCTCACAGACATTCAGTACGCAGACGACATAGCTCTTCTTGGATCCGATGCCATAATAATGCAAACAGTATTAAAATATCTAAATAATCGTCCTTCACGGTTTATCTTGCGCTTCACACCTACAAAGTGTAAAGTACTACTGCAGAACTGGGTAGTCTCAAAGCCTAGTCCCATATTTGCGATTGAGCCACTTGAGTAATGAGACAAGTTTTCTAGCTAGACAGCCATATCAGCCCTGGTGGTCTTTCTTCCTAACTGGGAAGGTCAGAGCAACTTTTGCGAACCTGCGTCACCTGTGGCCTAAGTGTGACATCAACTTGCTCGTTATGGGTGGAGTTTACAATGCTGTTGTACGATCCATATTGCTATACGGGTTAGAAAACTGGCCAGTGTGTGCCGAGGACATCAAAGTACTTTCAGTGTTTAACAGTCGATGTGTTTGGAGCACTGCTCCAGTCTGATTGCAATATCGGATCAGCAATGCTGAACAGCTTCGAATGTTTCTTCGGTGGAAATAACTCTGCATAGGCTGCACCAATTTGGCCGTGTGCTGCGTATACCAGTGCACCGACTTCCTCGAAGGGCGGAGAGGACGAAAACAATCCCGAAAAAGTGAAACAACGAATTGGCAGCCAAGTGTGAAATTCATTATTAGTAATCTCAGCTGGGTTGGCCATTGCTGTCCTCCTGGATTGGAATCTCACTATGGGCCGCATCAGTGGTTATAGCCATTGTCAGACATGGCTCTCAATACTGCTGGTGCTTGTAAGCTATTGTCTCCAACGCATATCTCCCTTCATTAACTTCCACACTGACAACCGTGTATTCATTTTGAGTTCTTGTGCGTCTGATTCAGCATGCGAAAGCCACCATTGATGTATACTTTCTCATGATAGAACCAAATCCCACTGCTTTGATAAAAAACATTCGGTCATAGGTAAGCCGCCTTTTTACGCTACATTTGCGTGTTGGCCTTCCGCATAAAAATACCTTAGCCAGTGCATGCCAGAAATCTCCACTGGTGTACTGATTCAACCATTAGAACGATAACCTTAGCATCGCGAATGCTGATATTTTTCTTGGAAATCTTATTACTGAGCTCGCCTTTCTATATTTTCCAAATACGATTATAAAACAGAATCACATATTTCATTTCTGTGGTTCGCAAATTGCACATCCAATGATAACGATAGGGCAAAGTTTGGCCAGAAATTCATTTACCTTCTCCCTCTTCGCTCCCTTCATCATAGTCCCCATCATAATCGTTATCCTGTTCCGTAAAGGTAATTGTCCTCTCTAAAGTGGCAAGTCACGAAAACATAATGGTCACCATTCCGGATTTTCAGGAAATCATTAGATAACAGTTTCACGAAGCATAATTTCACAATTAGATATATAATTTAGGCGTTTGATTGTTTCTTTGTTATTTTCTCAACAAGAGTTTTAAAATCAACAACTGAGATTTGGAATGCAACAATTTGCCTCCTCACTCAGCTAACATCGTTCATGTACTTTGCAGTCATAAAAGCATCACAGCCTACTGCTCAGTATTCCATGCTTGAAACAACGAAATTATTCGGTCTCCGCTGGAAGAAACGGAGATGAATATGAACATGAGGAACTGCATGTACTATGGCGTTTGGAAAACACTATTTAGCTTAATAAATTTCAATGTGTTCGGAAAGTAGCTAAATTGACTGTGGTATACTAAACTGGCGGGGCCACACTGTAGATTTGCGGTCAGCTTGTGTGACGGGGAAGTCTGTTGGGGGAAGTCTGCTAGAAACGTCAGGCTGTTCAATGTCGGCGTACACAACATCGTCAGTTTCTTGTGTTGATATTATATTTTCGAAATCAAAATCTCGATGAAGCCGGCAGAGCAGTTGCGGTTCACGGTAGTTGCCATTGGAGCAAGTAATATTGTGAGGTTATGTCTACATTAACGAGGTGGTCAAAGCATCCCATCGAGATTTTTGCCGTGGTTTATATCAACAACAAACGTTTACAATAAAATTTCAATTAACCAGTACTCGGTAATCTTTGGGCAAGTATACTCAAAACGATGGATAATTGTGCGCTAGTCAGAATGTAATAAGCACGAAAACATCATGAGTGAAGTGAGTACAACTCAAAAGACTTCATTTAGAAACTAGTGTTGATAGAGCTTGTTTAAGCGCCAAAAAGGTAACCTTCGCTCTGGAGGCCCTCAATTTTATTGAAGAATATTAGCTTTTGGAGGTATTTCAATGTATAAAAATGGTATGGTTCAAATACTTTGTCTAAAACGTTAGGAATTAAAAAATCATTTACCTGGAACCTGAACCGGAGACCTGGAGGGTGGGCCTGAATTTTCATCTTCTGTTTGTGTCACTGGAGCAAAATATTCGCAGGATTTAACGAGATGTGCTAAATACATCTTTGATACATAACGATCTAGCTTCTTGCAGTTTTGCTTGAAAACCGTTTGACTGGCTTCCCAAATAGATAATAGCTGTATTATTTATGCATCCCTATGCAGTGTTCAGCACACTAGCTTATCATCCCATTCCTTTAAATAACTAAATATGGCAAACAGGCTTGCTCAGGTTAAACCACCTTACAAACAGCCGATATATCAAGATCAAAAGACAGAATGCTAAAGCAAACTATATAGGGTTAATGCCCTTCCATGGTCTGGTTTGGTTTATCAAATTAGCGGATTAATTCAGTATTCATGCCAACGTATCTGATTCATCTGTTGATTAGAAGGCTAACGGCTCATGCAGTTCCGACATTGCGAGATAACTACGCGCTTCTGTGCCCGATAATTGTCGTCACAGCGCAGATGTTGAATTGCTTCTTCTTACTTTGTTCAATAGAGCCATCCAAGTTTGAGAGTTTTTTATGCATAAGAAACGGTTCACGACAAGAATGGACATTTTCACTCGTATCCCATCAAATTTTTAAAGTATAATTTACATACAATCGACAATATCTCATGTGGTAGTTCAGAATAGATATGGGCCAGTGACAAATGCGCACACAAAAGGAGTGATATACTCAATTCCTGCTTTAGGCGGCTAAATTAAGACTAGCTTTCTTTATTTCCAATAACATCACGCAACCAGCTGGTATTTCATGCGTAGCAAACCCATTTTTTCCGGTGTTGAAAGAAAATCGTTCAGCTGTAACACCTTCATGGTGCCTGATTGTCATGCCACCGAAGGAAGCTCGAGGGCTGGGATACTGCCGAGTTGCCCAAGCCTAGACAGGGAAAGTCGAGAGGCAGAAATCGGGTTCGAAAATCGGACCTTCAGGTCAGTAGATCCGCACTCTAGCCACTTGAGCCCTCTTGAACCCCGGAGCATACTTGAATATGATCTGTCCCTAGAAACCATGTGGGCTCTGGTTTTTTTTTCGGGCAAGATAAAATAAGAATTTCGCATATCATGGTAGATGGCATGCGATGTGGCATGTACTGTGGCCTACGAGGTGAAACCGGGCAGCGCGTAGTTATAATATACAGGACAAGATGGTTACAAAGATGAGACCGTTAAAATGCAATTTCGTATAATTTCCGCCCTGAACCATCCCTGGCGTGAAGCTTATTCTCACTGCACAGATGCACAGTTGCAAAGATGCATACATCATCAGTGAACATAACGATGCATCCATACAGTAGATGATAGTCATGCTGCAACTGGAACTCCTAAGCGGAAAAAGAACCCATGTTTGTCCCTTCTCTAAAGATCGCAAGGCGTTTAGGCGCATCAATCACGGTGATGAAATTAACACCGGGTTTGGTTGAATTGCAGTTATCCTGAGAGCAGTGAGTGTAATCAGCAAAATAGCAAAAAGGTGGAAGATCTACCGTAACAGTGGATACCAAAGATGAAGCATGTGAGTAGTATGTGATTTTCGAATAAATCCACTTCGCATCAATTAAAACGTTAGGTTTATTAAGAATTTGGGAAATCGTTTTGTAGCATTTGTTTACGTTTGAGTGGTAGTAAACGAACAACCAGGAAAGTTCAGGAGATGCGTTCTAGAAGGAGATGAATACAAACAAGACGGATATAAACAAGATACATACGAGAATTTTGCTTCTCGTCCAATAGTCTGTACCTGTTCAGTTGATGTTATCCAATAGATAGCTCCGAAGCAAGGGCTTTCCTCTCACTGGGAACGCTTGATGGTCCTTTGGCTCTTCGAGATTGAAGAGGATCCCTGTTCCCTAGTTGGTATAAATTTTGGCTACCACTTTAAGATTAATTATATTTCCAGCGCACTATGTATGGACGTAAGCTGGGAAATGGGAATAAATACTTCAATATCTAATGCTCATTTATTTTTGAAGAAAACGCCAAAGGTAGCCACCTGATCCGGTTTCTTGTTGCCCACTGCCCTTAGAGCCTTTTCGTTTTTTCTGCAATAAATCAGATCAAAATAGCAACACAACGGATAAACGTAAGGTTCCACTTGTGAAGAAGCAACTTTCAAATAATTATCGCATTTGCTGGGTAGTCAGTGTGAAGAAAATATCCGAGTAAAAGTGCATTTTGTGGCCCCATGATCATTATCAGTATTCAAAAAACCGATATATTTATATCATTACACAAAAATGGGGTTAAGTTGCCAACATATTCCAGTGAAATTTCACGCTTTAACAAGGAGAACATGGCCCATAGTAAACGTGACTTACCTCTATACTTGTTAACAAGGAATTCATAATAATCGGTGTCCGTTTCCCCGACTTGCACCGGCAAGGAAGAAGCATGCGTATCAGTTTTAGAAAAAATGCGTTTAGCAAAATATACGGGTTGAAAACAACATATTGTAAAGCGAACAAAATGATATAAACCGCTTTTTTAGTGCTTTCCATTCTTCCTTTCGAATGTTTCGCGTCCTGATGACTGCTGTCTTCCAGGCGACCTTTCTTTATCACGCGCAACTATGGGTACCTGTTTGTCCGACATCTTGCGAGCTCAATAAATGCCGACGATCTCATAATCCAAGCAGGTGGGAACACGTTATGGTCTTGTTTGCAAACATTGTAATCGTGTAAAATAGATTATATCCTTAGTTGAAATCAGTTTTATCTCAGCACGACAATGACGCTAAAACTAATGGGGCATTTTTTACGCGCCTTAATAAACAGGCAATATGATCTACTTTATTTCGTGTTCCTATCTGAAATACCCAAGGAAATATTACAAAAGCGCATAATGCACCATCGTAATCGGAGACACCTTGCCCTATATTTTTCTTTGTAAAAAATTATATGAAGAGCAATATTTGCCTAACTTGGCACTACAATGTGCATGCGACAGGCATTTTTATAAACCTATTTAGTATAAAGGAAAACCTTTATTGGATGCTCATCCTGATCGTTTACCTGACAAATTACCCAACAGTGAAACAACATGTTTGTTTCACATCATCAAAAACGAGAGATGCCGCTGGGTTCCAAGTGAGTCTCTTGAAAAATCAAATGAGTTTTTAAATGAGTGTATTTTGCGAATGTTGGTTTACGCTACTGCGTAATCATAATCTAATCAGAGTAAGCTCTTTTTTGAGCAAAATGAGAAATTCAGTATAATTTGTCTCGTCCTATTGAAAAGCAAAGGCTAATCATGTCAGAAATCGAATTCTCGAAACACCTGTGTATAATTTCTGGAAATGTAGTTTAGCAAGAAGTTGATCTTTTATTTCTGGTTCATATATATTCCTAATCGGCATGCTAACTGTGGTTTCACGTCACACGTCACGGGAAGATTGAGGAGTTTGTGCCAGTGTACCAAATGCTCTATGTTAAGGAAAGTCTTCCGGCAGTGGTTTTTTGATAGAAACCTTATGGATAAACGTTAAAAATAACTCCAAATGAGAAGAACCCAATTCTTAATTGATCAGGACGCCTGTGAGTGTAGAAAACCTCCAGTGGAAACCAAATAAAACAATCCTAAAATGTTGATCACCTTTTCTGTTGAGGAAAACAGGGATAAGGATGTTGGCAACACAATCAGGTGTTTCGATGCTTTTTAGAAATCATTTTGCGCTGGCGGAGAGTGAACATTGAAGTTGTAGACGCCAAAATGTTTAATCACCTGATTATCGTTATTATTACGAATCTGGATTACGGACCGCAGCATTTCAAAACATATGAATCCCGCAAAACGAGAAGGTAGCTCAAAAATGGGCTACCGTTAACCCCTGTTAAAACCACTGAACACAAATGGCTCTAAAAAACAGCGTTAAATGTGCCTCAAGTAGTGGCCCTTGTCATCACACCAAGGCTAACACGTTTCGTAAAATCGACGTCGATTTTGCGCTTTCACTTTGCATATGATATTGCGACCACAATGTCTGTGTGCAGGCGCTACACGATGCTGTTGCCTACAGTCCGGCAAATCACTGATAGTATTCCGATCAAAACCTGAAATGAGTTTACAACTGCAGAATAGATTGTGAGTCTATAAGTCTTTAGTCTTACTCATCGAGAAGCCCCCACAAAAAACACCGGACATTGGTTGCGGAAGATCTCAATTTTCTTACACGCAACTCAACCACAATCCAATCACAATAAGCGTGGGATTAAATTTCCAGAGTTGATACGCCCAGCAACAGTAGATAATGCTGCCAAAGGGAGCAAAAAGCTTCCTTAGATCCACGGCATGTGATGAAGTATCTGAGATCTACTAACGAATTAGTAAATTCAGGAGAGTCAAATAAAGTTAATTTCATAGTATAGTGCATAGTTGTGATTAGCGAGGAAATGGAACCTTACGCCAGGACAGGAGGTTGATTTTTCAAACGAGAGGGATCTGAGTATGATCCATACACATTCCGCAAACGCCACATAATAAATCAGAACAAAACTTGTCTAGCGGGTTCCAAGCGTCTGTGGTGCCACCTGACTGAGAAGCCCTGACAAGCGGTCAACAAATCGTCACAAACAGGATACTTAAGGAATTGGGGTTCGATGATGATTCCGATGGGCACACCAATAACAACGCTCAAGCGTGAACACATTTATCTCAGATCGGTCTAAGGTGAGCCGGCGGAATAGTGGTAACACGCGGGCCTTGCATGTCAGGTGTCCGGAGTTCAAAATTCTGCATGGCCATTGAATAAGTACTGCTGTTGAGCGCGCTAATCGCGTCCATTGCCACCCCCTTTGGTGGCAGGATAACAAAACCAAGGCAGCAAAACTACTGTTCAAACGTGTGTGACATAAATATGAACAGTATTTATCCCGCAATCCTCAAAACACCAATTAAATGAAGTTTATTGACTTCGACCACTGTAATTGAGACCGGAAGTAGGAAAACAATGAGTCTGTAATACACCAACTCTCTGAGGTTAAGAGAACTCTCTCAGAACTTTCTGGAATTTCTTCCAGCATAGTCAGCGAATTCGATCCAAGTACGTTGCCTTGGTAGCCGATTTCCCCCAACGAATGATCAACCCATTGTTTGAGCATGACCTTTTACTTATTATGTGGGTGAAATAAGATCACGAAGAGGTAGAAAAGATGGCTCATATGCGGTAAAACATAAGACCGAGGATGCATGTCGACATATGTCGCGCTTTTGCACGGTAACCATCAGTTAGTTTAGCAAAATTCAGTCTTCGTGGTAGGGACAACCATATTTATGGTGTTAAACACAATAAGCAGCTTTAAGGGATGCACAAATTTGACTGATTTTATCACCAGCAAAACAAAAAACGACGTTTGTTCTTTGTCATGCAGTCGTCTTGAAGTCCATAAGATTTCACGCAAACATTCAGCGCTAAAGACGTAATTGCTATATGCCTCTATGTTCCTTGATCTTTACTTAGGTTGATTAGGTATGTTCTCTGGCGTCTGTGTGGCCAACAGTGAAGTAAAAGCTTCCCAGTGCCGTTGTGGTTCAAGTCGGCGGAAAAATGAGGATCAACGTCAATTTTGGGATATTCAGTTGGTATCTTGGGATTTAGCCTTCTGCGATGGGCTTGTGTGTGTGAAAAGAACACAGGGTATAAATCACAGACGTAGAGTTCCGTTAGATTGTCGTCAGTGTGGAAATTGAAATTGCCGGTATTGTACACTGACGTTGGAATTTAACAACACGTTGCACAATGTTGAACCGCCACACAAAATCATTTCTAGAGAGAATGATTTAAAGGGTCGGTGCATAAAGTGGCCTGAAAAATTGGAGCAGACAGCATGGATTAGTTATTCCCTTGCACAGACTAATTAACAGGAATTCAGAGGAAACTGTGTCGAACGGAGTTATTTCTACGAATCCTGATTTTACGTATTTCGTGACCATATTCCTCAAATCATTCTCCAAATGGTCGATGGAGGAGATAATAGCAGCTACGACCACAGTACAAAAAGTACGCCGTTATTACAGTACATACAGCCCGGATGTAATGTGGCTGTTTGGAAGGTTTTAAACAAAATATTGTAACGTTTCAACGCAAGATACTTCATCGCCAATATTCCATTTGTTCGGCAACTATCCCACGATATAGATTGCCCGGAAAATGTCACTATTGCCACGTGAAATCGGTTTCGAAATTATCTACCTGCAAATTATTTAGTCGGCTTGCTAACCCCCAATGAATTTTCACCTGTCTTAGGAATAAGCATCGTAAGTCATCACTGAAACCCGATGAAAGATCTGTTTGGCTTCTTAGGCATTGTTGTAGTGTGAGTGATAAACATAGGGATGCGCAATTCCGCGGCAAATGAATGTTATCCATTCAACGACGCTGAGAGTGCGGTGTGCAGGCGTTGGTGGTTTGCTCCCAAATGTATGACCGATTCAAGTCAAAATTCCCATGAAAATTACTAAAGACTGAAGGGCTGCAGGTAAACCTATTGAAATAAACGACTTTTTCTACATCGTAAAAGAAAGATTTTTGGAAACGACCAACAGACCTCCATCATTTGAAGGGACGCACAATATTCAGGTGCGTGTTGAACTAGATTTTCCGGGAACTTTTCAACAGAACTGCCTTATCATACCGTATGTATACCAAGAACCGCAGAAGCCATCATCATCAAAGGTAGTGTTTATATTGGTTTAGTTCAAAACGTATTTCTACCATAAATTCAAGCTTAAAATGAAATCCGTATCTATTTGTTTAGCGAATCAAATGTGCAACGTGATGCAACCTCCGTCCAGGAATCAACACCAATATTCTTGCCAAGTAGAAAGGAACTAAAAGCCTTTTGAATTCCGGATACATATCCCAGGGGGCCATGAGACTGTGGATCTGGTGCCTGAAAGTCTACCCCCACTTTTATGATGAACAAGGAATATTTTCGATACCTATGATAGCTCTCAAATGCAGTGGTTACGAGTGTGCAGTACGTACAAATAACTAAATAGTCTGTAAGCACACTTACTGGTTCTTTGTGGCCTGTATGAATCCCTTTTCTCCCTGGAGCGATCATCAATGTCTGAAGCTCCTGTTAGTGGGTTAGCAGCAAAATAGAAGTGATGAAATCAAGCAGAGGTTAGCCCAGTACATTCAACTGCTGATTAGCATCTTACCAACGAAACACGTAAAAATTCCTCAACGACTTTTTGCTCTGTTACCATGAATATACGAAGAATAAAGCTTCCTCACCTGTCAGAATGACGGCACAGATTAGTGTACCCAGCAAAACAACAATATTCGCCATTGGCGTGTTAAACTCTTGGCGTGCACATATGTGACGAGAGTTTTATCGGACAATAGGTCGTCTTGAAGGATGTTGATTGGTGCAGCATGCTCCATTGTAAAAGTGAGCTACTGCGTTGAACCACCAACTGTTTTCCGCTCTCATTTACCAGGTGATCAATACAGAGAAAAGGAACGGTCCACACTCCGCCGAAATTTTTTGCTACTGTTCTGAGCATGAATTCGCGAGCTTGGTTTTCCCTCTGGAAGTCCTATGAGTATCGCCGCTATGCTATCCTTTTACTGCATTTAAAGCTTTGCAGCGTTTGTTTAATATAGCTCTTTTTGTTGCGTGATAATATCGCAACATCCGAGGTTCACTTGAGGCGACAAAAATCCGCTTGGGTGCGACACAAAAAAACCCACGATCAAGCATTTAATAATAAATTTAAAATCAAGAAAGATAACCAACTGGTAGATAAGCATGAGTTTGCATGTTCAGATTATCCCGTTGTAGTGTTCACACTTCCACATTAACATAAAATTTGCATCCGAAACATTGCGTCTACACAAAGTTGTTCGCATAATCGTTTTGATCGCTACTCATGAACGTTCTTTAGGATGAATAAACACAGACTGACGCTATCTATCAAAACCTTGATCAAGAGGATGCATTCTGTGTTTCTTGACCAAAGCCGACAGTTGACCCCATCCTGGATACACGTGATGGTTTTCTAAATCAACCCATAAAGAAGGGCGAAATTGAACACATTGGTCTTTTGGCAGGTTTGTCCAACTTAAGTGATTTATCTCGAACCGAGTCGGCCCAACCACTCTCTGATCGCACTACGCCAGCAATCTTTGATTGCTGGATGGTTCAAAGGTCCGACAAGGTGTGCGCCCATGGGTCTAGTTTATGTATTACTCATGGCTACATACGGTGAATGAAAATTAAATGACACACAAATATGAGGATAATTAGCTGAAAAATGGAAAGGGAATGGAAGAGGACGCTTCTTTCTTACGCAATGCGGTCAGAATTAGTCTGACAGTATGTTAGTGCCCGTAATGGACTAAACGCATCTAAGCACCTTATCGAAGTAAGGTGTAAACGTCAGCACAGCCAAGACTCCTACCTAAGGTGCCAATTGTCCGGCACGCCGAGTCAAGCGATAAACAACGGCAAACACGAATACTATGTAAAAGATTATCTAAAGTGCGTATATACCCCAAAATCATCAGCCAACAAAAGTTACTGGCTGTGACTTTGAGAATCTCCAGCATAAGATCAACCCAGGCGGACTGAGAGATGCAGATCCCTCATTATCAGTGAAACATCGTTTTGTAAACCAAAAGGTGAACATTACAACCACTGGCTCAGATGATGGCTATTGATGTATAATCAACGTCATATTTCTGCTTTTTCCTTCTTACGCAGGCTGTGTGCCCATCCGAGACTCTGTTTACCTCTCGCCCAAGTTCTGTGGGTAATTATGTCGTGCTTGATAAAAACGTCGGCATAGGTGCACTTTCCGTTCAGCCAAAACGTTTTACGTTGGGTCGACACAAAAACCTTCACGATGTGTTGATACTTTAAAAGCATTCACAGAACGAAGTGAACATAGGTCGCAATTATCAGTACTCAATTTACTAGAGCATTTGGAACATCAGAATTGAAGAAAAGTTATCGCTAAACATCCAAACGACCGGGAAAATAAAACTCAGTTTTCCTAATGTAGCTAGGATGATAAGAGGATGCCAACCAGTCTCTTTCTGGAATAACATTCGCCTGAAATAGCACTCGCTACTCTGGTCAAAATATTTTCATTCCCCCTTGAAGTGCATATACTGTCGCCAAGATCATGAAAGTTGGTCAAACTAACTTCAACTCAGCAGCTGCTGTCATTATGTACTCCAAACATACAAAATATAGCTTTGTTGGCTGCATTTTCTTTTGACTGAGTGAACTGATCTTACGTCGTTTGATTTCATCCGCAGTTGATTTATGCGGATATGCGTCAGTAGTGAGTGATTTGATGTCGTCTAACATGGAGAGGAACCGCGTATTAAGAAGTCAACTGATTGCTAGAATCAAGACTAGGCTGATGTCCTATATAACGAAAGGCTTCATGGGGGACTGGTTAATTACCAATTCCCTAATGCGCTGAGGGCTAGTTTCTCTATAGGCGCGCATTGGTATGGCGTAAACTTTGAGCTTGCTGAATTTTTCAGCCGATGGGTCTTAGACCTCGAAAATGGCACCACTTACGGTTGGGACACAATTTAGTAGCCACACGCTCTTCATGTCCATCTGAGTCAACCCATTCCGGTTTACACTGGGTTACGTGTGTGACACTTCAGTATCCCGCTATTGATGTGTAAATGCGTAAGATCGAGTTACGAGCTTTGAAGCATGCATACTAGCCGACCAATACAAAGTAGGATATCAGATTTCCGAGAAATACACTCATTTGCAAAGCAATTTGGTTTTTCACGGGAGACTCAATCGAATCTCTCGTTTATGATGTTCTCCAGCTGGATGTGCTGCACACAGGCCGCCTCATGATTCAGTTGGCACGATATTCGAGATATCGCAGTATTATGAGGCGGCCTGTATGCAGCACATTCAGTTGGAGGACATCATAAACGAGAGATTCAATTGAGTCTCCGTTGAGAGCCAAATTGATTTGCAAATGAGTGTATTTCTCGAGAACAGTGCAATTTGGGTTCAAGTAGATCATAAGGTTGACGGAAACTCGGGGACGGCGCCTACCTGATGAGCTCTAAGAAGGGCGAAACCGTTCGTGGGCTGTCGAAGAGTTTTCGGCAACCTTGTGAATAGTTTCCCTTAGGATATCAGATGTTTTACACGCACACACCAAGTGTACGTGAGGTCTAATCGAACATCGGACACCTGACACTATAGTGTGGTTTTCACTGGCTTTGAAAAGTGAGGGGAAATGTTTATAAAGAAACGCCATATCGTGAAGAAAATGTTTTATGTCTCGAAGTCTGAATGGCAGAGAGACTATTCCTAACTCACACTCGAGGCCTCTGTTTGTTAAAAACATATGCAACGGGACGGATAAGGACACACAGCAACGTCCGAGATCTGGGTTAGCTAGTGCAATGTTTTCATTGATCGGATGAAGGAACTGTACTGTGACTTGTGCGTCGTTCTTTGTGACATAGTTGTCCGTTCTACTGTGTTCTTCTTATGGGCGTGATTTTGGACCTCTGAATTTTCATCTCCCGAAATTTGCAGCGTATGGAATGTTCTGCTCGGTAATCAGAAACTCCTAGCAAATCCACTGGCGTCTCTTCCGTGATTTTTACAGGAACTTAACGTGTTAAATGCCTAGTTGTCCGCATTTACACTCAAGCAATAACCTACCTAAGCAAAAAATTTCTCCAAACGTAACTTCTTAGGTCATGCCCATACGTCCGATATCATTGGATTCGTCCTTTTTTGTGAGCATCATTAGGTATTTAAAGTGCTGACAGACTAGCCGTCCGGTGAGTGTTTTCTTCATTACCACACAACCAAATCGAAATTGGTGTAAAGCGTTCACCGGTAACCTAAAATACGCCTATAGCCAGACGACTGCAGCGCGAATACCGCACACCGTTAATCAGCAATCATCATCATCGACAGCATGACATCAGTGTTCAACACCGATGCTTCACTGCCGTTCAACCATGATTTATTTGAAAGCCTTATTGTAAAGAAAAGAGTAAAGGTGGACATGGAAGGGACTTAGTGCTTATCAGCAAATCATGTAGACTAATAGTAATTTGTTTATTCTGTTCATTTTCTCCATCATTTTTTATGCATTTTCTTTTCCTACTAATTGAGTCTTGTTCGATAGATATCCAGTGCAAATAGTTTCCGTTACTGGCAGTCCCAATGGCATAACGCTGAACTGAAAATGCCTTTTCCGGCCGCATTCGACCAAGCAACTCACGTCATTTGCACGGTTGGGTTGAGTGTTGCCGATATGTCTGACTAAAAAACGTCCCTCGTAAAAGTGTTTCTGATATGCGATTATCTGGCTTACTGAGTGCAAAAGCAGGCCAAAATTGTCGGTTGGTAAAACCAGTGTAAATGTAGATTTGAGTTTGTTGTTCGTTGCTGTATTTTCTGTGGGGTAACCAAGGCTGCTTCGAATCCCATGGCTATAGGATTGTTGCACCTACCGGTTCCAGGGTTGCTGACCGGTAAATGCTTGCGAAATATTCTGAAAACCTCCTGACGCTGGTTGCAGACAAGGTATGGGTGGCAGCTTCGTACGGAAGCATCGGCTTCAAATCTATACCCCGCTCGAATGTCGATGCTAAGTGTGATGCATAATGAATGAAATTCTCGTGCATTGTCTTTTGTGTGTCTTGTTTTGTAAGAATTATGTCTGGCTTATCATGTATCATGAAATATTCTTTGAAAGCGGCACACATGTTTCTGGACTCACGATCAACTCGCCGCTTCAGTTCAATGCAGACACTGTCAGCACTCTGCACACTTTCAGATTCCACGTGCTATGAGTAAAACTTCAAATGGTTCGACACCCAAGCAATGAAAAATATAACAGAGCGATAATGCATTCACACAAGTGTCCAATGTCTGGAGCTTTGTCGTGTCAATAAACCACATGGTGCACCGCCGACCAACGCTTCGAAACGTGAGAATTATATTAAGATGTTGCACGAAGCATAAGGGGATTCGACTTGCTGCTATTGGTAAAGTAACACAAATCTGTAGTCAAATTCAGTCTTGTGAATTACAAATTACGAAACTTTCAACTGAATTTCACTCTGAATAGACTTTCTCCAGATTGAGAGTTCTTTTAGCGATCCTCATTAGCTTGGATGCGTTAAACGGTTGTCAGTGTGGTTGATGTTGATGTGCCTCACTGAGTTCTGGATGAAATTTAGATGCTTGACAAATTCATAAAACAGCGTCTTTTGTGAATGCGTCCCCTGTTAGTCCCAGTCAATTACCACTCAACTTTTGTGTCAGATTTGTAGTAAATAGACGCAATGTTTGGACCCACTCAAATCTTTTTAAAGAGATTTGCTTCAGTTTAGGTAGAGAAAAAATCCGTGACAAAACGTCTTAAATATCTGGCGTATACCGAAGGTCAATGATTCAAGTTTTCACGGATTTTACATTTCACTGACGTCGTTTACCACACTGCTGATATGTGACAATTTGCCCGATTTTCCATTAGGCCTCCGCTACGAAAAATCGTTTTCCTGACTTTGTGGTGGTTGCTCCTGCCATCCCAACAACCTAAACCACACAAATGGTGAACGTTTTAACACCCAAAACTTGAACTCCTCTTTCCCATCTGCGTATGGCATAATGCGAATTATTGACTAGAAATATTTTTTCGTCCGCGGAAATTACTAAGTTGCCCACAAATTTGCCAGCCTATTTTCATTAGATGCAATATAGTGTACGTCTTAGCGTCTCAACTTTCTGATGTTGGGCAAACTCCGTCAGCCATTATCTATATATTCTCACACTGCTAACAGTCTATCAGCGACCTGTGTTGGATTTGCGCCACTCAATAAATAACACGTCCATCAAGAGCATCATTGGTTTAATGGCCAGTAAGCAAGAATGCCCATTCGGCCTAAATCCCGTGATTGAGCCCGGAGCGGCGCTATGTCCTGTCTGAGTACGAGCTAGGTCGGCTGCTCGTGGATGATGGATGGCACGGAGGAGGCAGGGCTTAGATCTCCTGGAATTACATTAGAAGCGCACTGAGGACGATCCTAGTATGGTTCAATCACTTACACAATGCTTCTCAGCTCTTGAGCACAGACTGGTTTCGCTGAGACAAAGTGGCGTTTAAACTTTTTAGGTTTGGTGGAAAGTGAACGTTTTCTTTATTTTGTATGACATCTGAGTGCATTTAAAATGACGGTTACGCTATTATCATGCTTCAAACGAAGCGCTGATATAAACAGGGAAAATTGCAAATGGGTGTTGATTTTGGTATTAGGGAGACATGGTCTTAAACATGGATGTTATTTACATTGTCATCAGGATTTTCCTTTGACTGTGTTGCAGTCTACTGTAACGCTGATGACCACACTGGACCCCTGTTTTGGAGCCAGTCAAAACTTCGTAATATGAGATTCTTGAAACCTGACATCTTGTTTGATGAGGCAGAACCATTTACAATGGCCTGGGGTGCGAGTCTTATATGCAATGCAGCATAGAAGCCTCTTCGTTGTTCGAACCGATGAGTGCAGCGCCAACGCCCTGAATGATGTGGCAGTCTAACACAGGAGCCTGCCACTCAGCAGATATAACCCAACCGAAGAGCACAGAAATCGCATAAACATACATAAACGAGTGACATAATTTGAAACTTCAATGGAGATACAATGAAAGGACGGATTTAACCGAAGATGTCAACCTGTTGCAAATATACTGTGGCCGATCAAAGCTTACGAAACAGCCGTGATATTTTTTGAGTGACGGTCTTAAATATTCCAACCGCAAGTGTTTGGTACTTCTGACAGTGGCACTTGTAACACTTCCTGCTTGATACTGCTTAACCATAATAGATGTTAACAGCTAAATTAACCGTTCCTTGAAGTATTTTTGGAATCCGCACTCGCAAACCAGCTGTTCGCGTCAAGAGTGTCCCTGTCGAGAGTCAAACACAGAGCATTTCCAGCAGCCAATGTGCACCTGACTCAAACGACTCGTAGGTAGGTAAAGATTACACACACAGGTCTGTAGGGACAGAATCAGGCTCAAGATTTTGCCGGGTAGGTAAAGGTTATTTTTAAGCAAGATTCTACAACTCGGTGCGGGAAACAACATCAAAGTGCATCGTTTTGAGGATCTCTCTTTTTGATCATGTGGTCATTCTTCAGACTTCCATTTACAAAGTTCGAGCAACTTGCAAAAGATAAAAAACTGAAAATCTTTAAATTCATCTAAATACAATCGGTAAGAAAAATTTCACCTGGTATGTCATTCCAGAATCCAATATCTAATGACCTATGTTTGTGAATTTCAGTCATTTGTCGTTGACTACCAGAGCTTTTAATTAGACTTCTGCTGGTTCTAAATCAACAGGAAAACTAAATGGTTTAGCTAAAGTGCAAATGTGTTAAAATACCTATGAAACTGTTAATAACAGTTCGAAAACACAGGACCTTGACAGNTTTACCAGGTGATCAATACAGAGAAAAGGAACGGTCCACACTCCGCCGAAATTTTTTGCTACTGTTCTGAGCATGAATTCGCGAGCTTGGTTTTCCCTCTGGAAGTCCTATGAGTATCGCCGCTATGCTATCCTTTTACTGCATTTAAAGCTTTGGAACATTTGTTTAATATAGCTCTTTTTGTTGCGTGATAATATCGCAACATCCGAGGTTCACTTGAGGTGACAAAAATCCGCTTTAGTGCGACACAACAAAACACACGATCAAGTATTTAATAATAAATTTAAAATCAAGAAAGATAACCAACTGGTAGATAAGCATGAGTTTGCATGTTCAGATTATCCCGTTGTAGTGTTCACACTTCCACATTAACATAAAATTTGCATCCGAAACATTGCGTCTACACAAAGTTGTCCGCATAATCGTTTTGATCACTACTCATGAATGTTCTTTAGGATGAATAAACACAGACTGACGCTATCTATCAAAACCTTGATCAAGAGGATGAATTCTGTGTTTCTTGACCAAAGCCGACAGTTGACCCCATCCTAGATACACGTGATGGTTTTCTAAATCAACCGATAAAGAACGGCGAAATCGAACACATTGGTCTTTTAGCAGTTTTG
>NW_008751747.1:1330870-1342431 GCF_000715545.1 Opisthorchis viverrini
AGTGGTGCGGTTTTTGTTCGTTTCTTTCACGATCACAATGTGGCCAGGTGAGCGCATTTAGTATTATCTACCCCATAAATAAATCCATCAGTAGTAGCGTATACTCGACCTGGGTTTTTCACTTACTGAGTCTCAGATAACAAATCCTACCACTTTGTTCACATAACCCGTTTTCAGTTTTTAATGGGCACCTCGTTTTGCTGTAACGGTTACCTAAAACGCCCATGTTTGCATTGACTTACGCTGGTCGACAATCTCTTGTTGTTGGCGTCGCTATCAAAACTGACCGTCGGCATTAGTTCTAAGCTGATTATACCTGGTTCAATTAGTCTTGCAGCTTTTGGGGGAGCCCTTTGCAAGAAAATCAGCCGAACAGTGCAAGTACGTCTTTGAGGTTTAAGCTGAGCAAGAGTTCGGCTGTAAACCAAGATTACAGAGTCCCAGCTGGAGAAGTGCGTTATAGAGATTAGATCGAGCTGCGATTGGCTGTATCCGCCAACAGTTTGACTTTACAATGTGAACTCAAGTATACTGCATTCTTTCTCATAGACGGTTGGATAGGGTGAGCGGAAATATTGTTGGTTATGAATATCTCTGGGGTTAGATGTTGGTAAACCTGAAGTTCAAACTCAACGCAAACTCAAAAGTGTAACGGAGACTATAGTGGCATACTTATCAGCGTACAGGTATCGACCAATCTTTAAACAGTTGCTTAATTTGGGAAATTACACATATCCAAAACCGGCATCAATGGAACGTCTTTCTTATGAAAATTAGGCATACCATAAATTCACGCGATTTTGATGGCGAAGGGCTTTGGCGTTGGAGCAAGGCTTCTGAAGAATTCAGCGGTCCATTTTGACACACTCATCTGAAATGCTGATCCATGAAGACTGCACCTGCTCTCTGTATAGTGATGTCACCTCAGGTCATCGTCATTACTCATCAAAAACGGCAGCCATGCTAGGAAGAGATCGGAATCTGTTTTGCTTACAAGACCTTAGAAGTTCGCTTGCACCAGTAATCGGTGTTTGTAATGCAATGTCGGGTAGCCGGAATGCCACCGACTTTGGGTAGCTGACACAAATTGCGTCCGTTTTATTTTTGGTTTTCCCGAACAACGCAGCTAGGTCAGAGGGCGTCCGCTTCTTTTATGGAATTCCAGAACTACGCAGCATTTGGTGTTCCCACCTGCAGGAGGCCGATCACTATTGACGGCAATACGCGGAGTTAGCTCACCGTCATTTAGGAGTGTGCTCACCTGACGCATTTTAAAGACGAGTTTGTATACGTTGAGACGCGATTTCGTGGTCTTTTTTCCTACTAATGACTTTTGAGTAGTAACACGCAACTACAGGCTGCTAATCAAGCGCAGTCATGAAAACCCGCTGTAGTTTCTGCTACATAAGTGCCTTTGAGACCATTTTATAAGCGGATGAAAATCTCGCCATCAAAGCACCCTACATCCAGCGACAGAGGAAACGTATTACCCGCCGATGTGAGAAAATACCGACTTCAGTGGTCGATGCAGTAAATCAGTTCAGTTGATGCCTCAGTTGGTGCAGCGGCACGGGTTTACTAGTGCTATTCTCTTTTGGCACCCCATCATCGGAAGTCGACATGTTCCTGAAAGTTTGCTCAACAGCGGAAAAGTTAACCCAAGAACAGAATTCGGATGGTTTACTGTTATTCCCCCTTGGTCGAGCCTACAGGCAGTCTCAAAGCTGTTTGACTGCCGGTCAGGTATCTCGACTCATCTGAGGATTTTCGTCTGATAATGCACGTAGGACTTTTCATTAAGTGGAAAGCAGCCTATGTTATCTTGCTGGGGAAGATTATTTACCCTGTATTGCTTCCAAGGTTTATCCACTTGTTACACATTATTTGCTTCTGCAAAATGTTTTATCCGTAAATAAAGATTTTTCTGTTTACTAAGCAACATAAATCTAGACAACCTCTATGTCGCTAGCTGTTGAACGCCCCAAAACAACGGTTTGTATGTATTGGCAACAGCCGTTTTGTCAACAGAGAAGTTTACTACAAGAAGCAACTAATGATTCGTGCGTTTTTAAGCCTACATTCTGGACAGTGTAATCATACAGACTAGGTCTATTTGTCCAACCTCAGTGATTATAACATTTATGCCGACTTTCTTTAGACATATTTTCGTTGCCGAAAGGCTAATCTAGTGATCGGTGGTCTCGATTACCAACCTCACAGAGTTTCCTGTGATGCGCACTAAATTAACCAGCAACAATAAAGCTGCTATATGATGCCTTTTAAATATCATTCATAAGCTGGTTTAACTCGCGTGACCAAATATCCAGCTGGATTTCTCACAACTGTTCATATTACCTGCAAATTTCGTGCATCATGATGAGCATGCATGAGGTGAAATGCGGACCCATAGAAAAACAATCTCTGAGCTGGAACGTGGCTCATGGGTAAGTCTTCCTCTGAATGGGTGAATACATTTTGAGCAATGCATCTAAGATGTTCAGTCATCGTGTCCAATTTACGCTTGGTTAGCGTTTTAGAAAGGAGGTATAATCCAAGTCTGCTATAAGCATAACTCGTCCCAAATGGCGTCGCTTTGGTTTTGAATGTGACACACAAATTTCATGTACAAAAAAATGTAACTTAACTGCAAACATTTCATAAACCCGGTGATGTTTCATTACCACAAGTGAAGCGCAGCTGCAAAGCTGCCAATGAAGATCATGTATTTTGAATTCTAAGCTTCCAACTTCACTCTCTCACGAGAAGTAGTATCAGTTATAGTAATGCTAAGTGGGGCCCACGTTATACCTTATCCACAAAAACACAGAAAGAACACTGAGATGCAATTCCAATCTCTGAGTCTGAGCTAAATTGGCTGGATCAAGCCAAACGTGTTGAGATTTGATTGCCGGCTGATGCAAGATAATCGATGGGTCTCCAGCTGACCACTGTCAGACCAAAATCACCGTCATAGGGCACAAACTGAGTACCGTATACACATATGGATGAAATCAGACTGCTCGGTATGTAAGATAGGCACTACGTAGTCACCGACAGGCTAGCAGCTGACCACTGTCAGACCAAAATCACCGTTATAGGGCACGAACTGAGTACTGTATACACAAATGGATGAAATCAGACTGCTCTGTGTGTAAGATAGCCACTACGTAGTCACCAACAGGCTAGGATGCACTGAATCACGTAATGTGACTCCATAAACATGCCTCGATTGATTAATATTGAGTGGAAAATAAGTAATCTTGTCACGACAGATAAACGGTGGGACTCCTGTTACAACGATAGATGACGGAATACGTACTCAAAAGGTTGCTGATTACTCGTCGAAAGCCCGGTGTGGCTCTTCTTTGGTTTCATCAAGTTGACACATTCCCCTCACGTTCTACTTTAACACTCTATTTGGGATAATCAGTCTGGCCTCACTGACTCGTTTAGATGCTCTTCTCACTCCGGTTGCTTTATGTACTTATTTTTCACAAGCTCTGAAGCTCATCGAACCAGTAGGTATTGTTTTCCTTACCGGTTGTAAGCCTAGGAAGTTGTGTGATAGTTCGACACTGGATATACCGGTGACCGTCCAATCCTCAAGCGCATTCGAAAATTATCTACAGATGCAGTGTAAGAGCTGTGACTAAAGCGGCGACCACATGGATCCATTCTTAATAAACGAGAACCACCATATTGGTGAAACCTAAATTGCTGCGGAACTGAAAAATTGACACCCAAAAAAGTGCTTATTCAGTCAATAGAATCCAGTTCATACCCGAACTAAAAGGAAAAAGCATATGTTGGTACAGTCTGTTGTGGCCCACGTGTAATCTCCGGACATCAGTAACCCCACAAGATTTCCCGGGTTATTCTCAAGGACGTGGAAGAGGGTGCTTCGGGTGTTCGGGCCTGGCCGGTGGAATTTCCTTTGGCCGTTTTGTCCCCGGTTTGCAAAGAGGCAGCCCCCAGATTTGTATCATTGGACTGGTTTTACGATTAGTTATACCATGCGCCTTTTGAACCGGAATACCAATACCTTTTTTTCTTGCAAGTGAGGTATGAGCGCACTGCATATAACTGTTTCATCCTTATTGGAAATTATTAGAAGTGAGCACCTCATGAAAACCAAGACAAATATTTTGGTTGTCAGGTTCTTTTTGTCGATGTGATCCATCGAAGCGCTAAACTTCCAATCACGCAACCTATAGAAAGTTGTTGCATGCTGGTTGGCTCGTATGAACTTTTGTGGCTACTCAGATTGACAAAATTTCTTGCCACGTGGATGGATTTAGCTCCGGGCACAAGGTTAGGCTTAGGCGCCACTAGTTCTTGCAGCAGACTATTTCAATATCCAGGTGTGATGGGTACGCCAAACATTACACACATATTAGTAAAATCGACTGAAATATTTTGCATCTCTGAAGGGGGTAGTCTGAGGAGTACGACGTTACCCTGTGGTTAACATTATCATGACCATGCGTACAAATTCCAGCTGAGGACGAATCAGATGGTCCGCTACGCACAGGTCTGATGCGCCTGATTCGCGCTAGATTTCTGCAGTGAAGGCAGCAAAACTAACAATTAGACTGCAATCTCAGGGAACGTATGTTTTCCAGTCTGAGCGCATTCATAAAGGTAATATCCCTTGCTGGATTTTGCAATCACTGCTTTCACATTGCGCACCCAGCACCACGACATATTTTGCAGCGCCTAGCTCACAGAAGTTCATCTGAAAGTGTTGTATTCTATTTCGAATCTCCGGTATAAGCCAGTAAAATGCAGGGGTTTTGGAACTATTACCGATGCAGCTGAGGCAAGATGACGCTGAATCTAAATTCACGGTTAGCAATCGTTGTTCGTGAACAGAATCTTACAAACAACTGACACAAGTGGGTACTATCTCGTAACAGCTCTCCTAAAACGAGTAGATGAATAAATGGGAACTGAGAAGTGCTTTTGCGAAGTTACGACCATAGTGCTTCTTCGCTGAACGAGTAGAAGAATTCTATGTAATCTACAAATATTTCATATGGCATCCGCTCGATCTGTGTATTAGATTTATCCTGAAGTGGAGCGCCTACGCTGCTTCATCCGCTCTTACAGCCACTTTGCTGTTCAGAGAAGGCCACCATACTTCTGAGTGGTGGACCATGATGAGGGCTATCAGATTGTCAAATGCGCACAAAAGGCTGAAACGATGATGGTGAAATTCAAAATCAAACCATCAGATTAAACCCTTCCCTTGCTTGAACTCAGGGCCTCCGGTCTCAAACCTATTTGTTTGAGATGCACTCACCAGCCCGAAATAAGTAATTCCATCGTTAAGTAACACTTGAACCTTGGCGATGGGTCACTTTTGGATAACAGTAAATACCAATAAAGCTACAGTGGAAGCCCAATGTGACCGGTTGGGATATACACCAAGAGTGCGCTTCTGTCAAACTCCAAGTGCTTAATTTGTTGGGAAATGAAACGGGTATGTCCTATTTGCCACCAGCCCAAGTAATTCCCCTGTGCACTGAGCGCCTGTTTACAGAGTAGTTTAAAGCAACAGTAAGTAGAACAGTGGTAGTGTTGAGGCAGTCTCTGATCACACCCGAACGTTTATTAGCCAAAAGTTACAATTTTCAGCATAAGGCATCTTCAAACATTTAATGCTTATGTGCAGCACAGCAACTGGTGCACGAAAACGATAGATAGTAATGAGCTAGACTAGTTAGCCAAACCACCGACTTGAATTGGCAAGGCCCGGTTGTATCGATTATTCAGCTTAAAGGTGTCAACATAAGGAGGGGGAATACAGCCGATTATGCAAGGTGGCTGAATTAAATATTCGCATGCATTAAGTGAGATGTTGTGAATTGCTAATCGTGTATGGGTGTTTATTCTACACTCGGAGTGGAGGGAATGAATATCCATCATAAGGGATTGGAAGATATGTAAATTTGAAATGCCAGCCCCATGCGCATTAAACACATAATGTTGTGCAGACATTTGCCAGTGCACTCCAAATGGATTCTCACGCAACAACCAGCGGTTTAATGCTCCCGAAGTTCCCAGTGAATTTTTGAGTCAGCACTGCTTTGGGTTATATCAAGATCGCATCAATGCACTAAGCTGCTTCCCCGGGATCTTCTTTTTTCTTGGTCGAAAGCTTATGTTTCGGAAACAATTCTGTCCCGATAAATAAAGTTTGTTATGTGGCCAACAGAAATTACATCAGTTGGTCTTGATATGAAGTAGATGGCTACGTTTGTGACACCCTTATTTTGTCCACCGAGCAATAATCTGATTTTTGGTTAAACAACCTACTTTTTGTTTCTGAAGTGTTGTGTTCAGAGTTACGAGCTGCTTGCCAAACAATCAGCAAACGCGGAGTGTGCGTTTTCCCTCTAAAGTCGGACCGCAGTCATGTTACGCATAGTTCGGTTCGGACTAGGTTGGTCACACATCTGGTGTGATGCATTTCATCGGGTCGAGCTCCAACTTACTCGTTTCATTAAAATTTATGGACCAGCATCCTCAGCACTAAATGGATAATGGCATGCTCAATGTGTGTACGAGCTTCGATCGCTATTTTTTGTACTATCTGTGTTCTGGATGCAAACTTATTACCGCTGCCGAAGGCCACTTTCAAGCCCAGCCTGTTATAGTTGTGTGACTACCTGTTCCTTCCTTAATGAAAGGCACAATTCCAAGTGAAGCACACTCTTTGGGAATAGTTTTCTCGATAATTTGGTGTACGGCTTTAGGAAGACCATAAAAACAATAGCCAGTGAGAAGCACTTTGCAAATGGAGGGGATAAGAAATTTGCATCGAGATAACTGACTCAGGTAAACAGGATAATCGATTATGCTGGACCGGATTGTTGTAAAGTCAGCCATATTCCCCATATTCACAAAATCCAAAGTGGAAGGCCAAATGCGCCATTTGAGTGTCTAGTGAATTTGTGATGGGGCAGTTTAGGCGGTCAGCCTCAAATCCACAGCAGATGCACGCCATGAATATACATCTATGCAAATGCTATTGCCGTCATTTGTAGGACAGTCCACCGTTCTTTCTTGTTCATTGCCCATCGAATGACATCAGAAAAATTGACGCATTCACTTTTTTCACCAACTCATTTTTGATTAACCCAACTGTGCGCTTCACAGCTTCACACATTTGTACTTAACATATCAACAAGTGGGTCCCAGTGGAGCACGCATGAACCCGCTGAGAGGTTGTTTATTAGCAAAACGAATCAAGCGGTTAAATGCCAGTAGACAGAACAGTAAGTGATTCAGCAGCTGAATATTTACGCATACTCGCGTACTCCTAAAGGAGCAACAAAGCAGCAACCAGCTCGTAAATTTCGGTAGTGAACTACATTTTTATCAGGTGGGGTAGTGGAGGATGGTCGGCAGATAGCAAAGTTAATCTGCAGAGTACACCATTGGGCGCGTTGTATCCTGTCCTCTGTTGACCTCATTTGAACACATAACAGTTAATAGTTAAAAATATAAGCACCCGGTTTCTTCTTTCACGTAGTGTTTCAGCGTAAGACGACGTTTGGGGCGTAAAACTCATTGATTATATTGACTTTGATTACCAAGCAATATCATTGGCGTAGATCGACACAGCTGGGTTGTATATTTTTTCCGGCCTAATGGCGTCAGCGCCCCATTCTGAAAAATGACCAGTTGTGCATGAGATTGGAACAGTATATTAGCGTGCATTGACTAGATACCCGCAAGTCCCGGAGCTCTCCACTGGATTGCTGATCGCGCCTGGGCACCTATGCCTTTACTCATTGACGGGGATATACATTTACGACATAGCGAAATGGAAATAAACGTGGGAGTAACACAAGCTCCATACACATATGACTGCATGTAGGTGGTTGCTTATATAGACATTTCGAACGATTTTTCAGTGTTACGGACTATTACCTCTTCTTTGTTGGCAATCCCTGGTCGGATTAGCGGATAGATTTTTCACTTGATCGAATTTCAAGATCCTGCCGAGAAAAATCAGTAATCAAATAAACATCTCTCCTTGTTGAAATTGGTACCGTAGGTGAAGGTAACATTGTGTTACCAGGACGAGTCATGGAACGGTTTCGTGTGTTTAGCCCATCTGAACGAAAAGCACGTTTTAGCTGGTTTTGAACAACCTAACGGAGTAAGGATGGCGCTATGATCAGATATTTGTGTCGCCGTGCCTCAGTACAGGAAAAGAAATGAACACCTTAGACAGTCTGTGGACTTGGTAACGATGCTAGCCGCCGTTCAGTTGTTATGAAATATTCTGGGGGCTACGCAGACGGCGGTGAAGAATTCGAGTGACATTATGTCCAGTCGGGAAGAATGCAGTGAGGTGAGCGTAGGGCGGTCTTGCACATTTACGTCTCCTAGAGAGGAAAATGTTGGTAGCTCGGGTGGCGTTGACTTGTTCGCTTAGCTGGGCAATTTGATTGCAACCGTTTCATCATCAGTGCGTTATTGGGGGGCACAGTGGTTGCGCGTTGAGAAGTGCTACGTGTGTAATGATATACATGCTGTCAGCCGGAGCTAAATTTTGATCGCGGTTAACTGTTCGGTCTGGCGGTTCCATTCGTCGCTCCGTTATTCTGTCGTAATTTGCCTATGCCCACGTGACCTTTGAGCTTGGCATCCCCTTGAGTCATACTCTGGTCGATGCTGGGGTGACATTTGTTCTTTCGCCTTCTGAGTCCCAGCTGGTGACCCTAATTGATTTGATTCCAAGGAGTTCCCTGTTTCTTTTTTGGTGGATGCGATATTCGGTTCTCCTTGAGTATTCCGGTTGATCTTTTGGTCCTTTGCACATAGATGTGCGTTAATTGGGTCCGTTCGATGCACCGTTTGATCGAATCTCCAATTCACTATCATTCTTCCAGAAATTCCCTTTCCGTGTCTCCTTTATCCGTGTGCCAAATTTTTGCGTTTTACAGATTTAATTTGTAGCCTTCTTGGTCTTCGTGTATGGGTATCGAGGATAGGAAGTAGTCGCCTGATGGCCGCATTGTGTTTTTTATTCGTGTGTATAACTTCCTACCAGTTTGTCCGACGTAGAACTTTTTGCAGTCCTCGCAGTCGATTTGGTATATAACATTGTTACTCTTGGTTTTGCTCGGTTGTCCTTTGGTTTCAAGATTAGTTTCCTTAAAGCGAAATTCGGTTTGTGGGCCAAGATCCCTTTTTCAGTCAATAATCTGGTTGCTAGTTCTGATGTATTCTTGATGTAATGTAGAAGTACCTGTCCGGCCACTTGTTTTTGCTGTTACTGTTGTTGAGATATCTTCTTTTTCACGCTTCCCTTGACAAAATTCCTTGGATATCCATTGTTCTGGAATATTCTGAATACCTGGTTTTCTTCCTTCTTGCGCAATTTTGTGGTGCAGCAATGTCTCCACCCTCCTGAACAGGATGTGGACGTCACTCTTCTTGTTGTCCACTGGATGATTGCTGTTGTAGTGCAGTATTTGATCCGTATGTCTGCTTCCAGAGTTCTGTTCATCCTTCTCTTCACTAAAACGTTCAAGAATGATAGTTGGTTGTTTCTCTCTCATTCTTGTTTGCAAATCACTAGCACGTTTCTATTTCGTGTAACCGCCGGTAAGATTGTCTCTCGGATCTGTTGTTGAACCTTCTCGAACATTTTGTTCACTTTCAGGGCGTGTCCTAAGCTGGCTAAACAATCTTTGTAAGATTCGTCTTCGAACTAGAAGTTAAGTCCCTTCATTAGAAGTTCTTGTTAGGTTCTGCTGAATTGGCGGCCAGATAGGATTTCAATCCAAGTGTCCCAATTGTGTTTTTTGTCCCTTGTGAGCTTGCGCAATTTCGTTTCCATGGCTGTTCTGTCTGCTCGGCGTCCAATTGCTATTTCAAGTTCTGCTAATTGGTGTGGACCGGTTTTGGCCAGACAACTTGTCTTGTTCTCGAGGATAACCTTTTCATATTTTCCGAGATGACTGTGTGCGTCTTTGACATTCGTCTGCCATAGTGTCTTGCTAGGGCCCACGCTAGTGGATGGTCTACTGCCGGTGTGAAATTAGTGCAGGGTAGCAGCACTTTCCTACGCTTTTTCCTACGTACTTTCCTACATTCGTGGTTGAATTATAATCGGTCGCGTGTATAGGCTTGTCCGCAGGCGTGTTTATCCCAGCAACGAGCTTCACTGAGCGCCGTACGATCAAACTGGTCTCCTGGAGAGTAAAATGCTGAATCCTTTGTTTGCTTATTCACTATGATTACAGGGAACCGAATTCTACGGACTCTTATCACAAATACCGGGTGAAAAACTCATCGAGTCACGTTTGACCTTACTGAATTCGTCCCACTTGACGTACAAGATTATATCATACCAAGTGGACGATGATTTGCTCGCCTATATAGTGTTTAATCATTACTGCTATATACTCAGTGATTTCATTCTGGATTAGAAGTTCTTACGGCACTGTAAGGACGCGTCCAAGTCCGACTCACCGTTTTGGATCAATTGGTCCTAAAAACCCGCACAAATCCAAACGAAGATCATTGTTTGGCAAGAGCTGTATTGGTAGCTTCGTTGATAATTTTCGGCACTCCGTGAAAGTTACAAGCAGCTGAGGCTTCCTCACGACTGCTGAGCTAGCCAGTTTTTCCATTGTAAAACACTCTGTCAGCCACACGTGAGAATCGTCTGTGCGTTGTTAAGGTGCGTGAATCTAGCCAGCTTCCATACGAACTTTTTATTCTTTGAAGGTTTCATAAACCCCGACCGTTCCTCATGAAATTATGCAAGAATCTCCTTTAAGAAAGGATGAATAAGTGGTTTCTGAAGGGAGTGCCCCAAAATTAAATCGAACTGCAATAAAATAAAATCAATTGGAAATCGAGAAAGCCATAAATCTTATCAATAAGCATGAGAACGATGCACTAGCTTGTTGATAGATCTAGTTATAAGGGTCAGGACTTAGAATCTTTCAATCCTGTACCGAATCAAACAAGGGAAGCTTTTCAATCACGTGGAAAATAATTGCAAACGATTGGGTTGTCATCGTTTTCGAAAAAGTTTGGTGAGAATCGGTAGATTTATTGCTGGGCAACGTTTCGCTTTTGACACAAAAGCTTCGTCAGGCCAAGTGACTAGGTTCCGAGGTTGATCGAGATTTAAGGCGGAAGGAGAACCAACCAGCTAGGTCAAACTAAATCTCTGTTGGGTGTCGGCCGAGGGATTTTGGTGTGTTAGAGTGGTTGAACAAGTGTTGGGTCGGTGGGGAAACCTACATGTGCTTGGGTCCTGCCTAGGGTCTAGTTCTTCTGGTTCGGTTCATTTGATGGTTCCTCTTAAACTTCGTTTGAACCTTCTGTTAGTCTGTGTGGGTGAGCTAGTTCTAATAAAGTTGTGTAGGAGGGATGCTGTGACCTTTGGTTGGTTGGGGTTTAGACCCCTACCCCCCGGTTTTTTCTAATGATCCTAAGTGGATCGACAACCACACCGTCACGTGTCAACTCGGCTTATCTAAGACCGCTTTCCATACGCTCGCTAGCTCCACACCCTCGATCCTATT
>NW_008751747.1:1353710-1355813 GCF_000715545.1 Opisthorchis viverrini
AAACACATGTAGGTTTCCCCACCGACCCAACACTTGTTCAACCACTCTAACACACCAAAATCCCTCGGCCGACACCCAACAGAGATTTAGTTTGACCTAGCTGGTTGGTTCTCCTTCCGCCTTAAATCTCGATCAACCTCGGAACCTAGTCACTTGGCCTGACGAAGCTTTTGTGTCAAAAGCGAAACGTTGCCCAGCAATAAATCTACCGATTCTCACCAAACTTTTTCGAAAACGTAAACAAAAGTAGGGTAAAAGGAGGACAACTGCAAGACAATAAACCTAAAGAGGTCGAATAGGAAGAGGAGGAGATGAGAAGAGGTGACTGACGTGCAGCGCAGTAAACTGGAGGAGACTCAAGCAGAATGGTGTGGGTTGCAGTAGACCGGAGCGGATTATAGTGGACTGGAATGGATAAGATAGGATTGTAGCAGAGTGCAGTGGAGTGAAGTGAAGTGGAGTGGAGTCGAGTGTGTTGGAGTTGAATGAAGTAGAGTGCAGTGTAGTGCAGCGGAGTGGAACGGAATGAAGTCTTATGGAATACTGGTGAGTGAATTTGACAGGGTTTTATTTGTTTTTTGTTTTTAATTCAAGTGATGAGCAGTTCAGTGGAGTTTTGTGGGGTAGAATTCGTTGGAGTAATCGTTTGCGCAGGGGAGTAGATTTAGTCGAAGCGGAATTGAATGGCATTAAATCAACAACAGTGCACATTGCTGAAGATTCCCGGGATGACATATTTTGTCATTCCTTGGCATTCCGTATATTAGTTTGCGTTACACCTAATCAGCTCTTTTCAATCTTATTACTATTCATATAATGTGGTTTGTTGTATTCCAATTATTTGGTGTCCTGATTATCCACGTGGCTTTTGTTTTATTCTGTGAGTTATTGATATTTCGCCCTTTTCTTTTTAGAACGAACTTGTGGAGTTCACCGGAGCCTTCAACATGGTCATGAAAGAAACTATGTTGTTATATTAGCTGCGAATATCCCGAGCACACTTTCACCAACTACTGCTTCAGGATCTCGATTATCATGAGGAAACGGATGCCAAACGGTTACGACTGACTGATTGCTTACAGCAGGGCTAAACGTTCCACTATCAAAAAATCTCCCATTGATTTTTAGGGTACCGCATCTTCCAAGATCGCGCATTTCCCTAACTGCCTCACGTTAAATTCGTCATATTGAACTTGTTGCATTGCACTAGTTCGCTATGTTCTTTTTCTTGACTAAAACAAAAATTAAGTCATTTAATTGCACAGAAATGCGTAAAACTGGAAGAGCATATGCTGTATCCACACTATGTTTAACTCATGCAGTCTTTGTGACTAGACACTACATCAAGTCGACTATACAATTGGGCGTGAATTATTTCAAAATCTGCGCACTGAATAGTTGTCGTTATCCAATATGGTGGGCTCAATTATTTACAATGTTGCACGACAAACAATTTCGGCCATGTAACATTTAAGCTTGCGCCACAAAAAGCATCTTTAATAACGTCCCACTTCATTAGTATATTTAGTTATCAGCGCAACAGTGACACTCAGCTATCATTACTTTGGTTGTCATTGGGAAAGCAGATCGTTTGATTAGATAGTTCAGCACTCTATGGACGATACAAAGGAATTTTCAAGAACCCGTCAGGAGTTATAATAATCCAGAATGTGGGTAAGCACGAATGAGTTCTTTCTTTTAACGGCCAAAACGACTCGGGAAGTAAGTGGGACTGTATCACTCCCTGTGGACAACGATGCAGCCAACTCAATACAGTTTGACGAGTTAACGAATCCTCATGCGCTTGAGACACAAATACTTGATTTTTCTGGATGTTACCACATTAGTCTGTCGACGGAGCATGCTTCTTGTTGTTACAGTTGCTCGTTACCATATGAAACCTTTGAAACTAGTCGAATATGCTAACTTTTGCACCAGTTGTATCCATCCAGTCCATAAATTTCCAGTTTTGGACCCACACATAATATTTTATTGTATTTGTGAGTGATGGACTAGCGTCTGACTTCAGTGCTCAACAAATTTGGTCGTGAATTTTATCGCTCAATCCTCTTGGATTACAAGACTTCAGAAGATATATTCAGC
>NW_008751747.1:1356993-1364332 GCF_000715545.1 Opisthorchis viverrini
ACCATCAAATGAACCGAACCAGAAGAACTAGACCCTAGGCAGGACCCAAACACATGTAGGTTTCCCCACCGACCCAACACTTGTTCAACCACTCTAACACACTAAAATCCCTCGGCCGACACAACAGAGATTTAGCTGGACTTAGCTGATTGGTTCTCCTTCCGCCTTAAATCTCGACCAAACTCGGAACCTAGTCACTTGACCTGACGAAGCTTTTGTGTCAAAAGCGAAACGTTGCCCAGCAATAAATCTACCGATTCTCACCAAACTTTTTCGAAAACGTAAACAAAAGTAAGTTAAATGAGGACAACCGCAAGACAGTAAACCTAAAGAGGTCGAATAGGAAGAGGAGGAGATGAGAAAAGGTGGCTGACGTGCAGCGCAGTAAACTGGAGGGGACTCAAGCAGAATGGTGTGGGTTGCAGTAGACCGGAGCGGATTATAGTGGACTGGAATGGATAAGATAGGATTGTAGCAGAGTGGAGTGGAGTGAAGTGAAGTGGAGTGGAGTCGAGTGTGTTGGAGTTGAATGAAGTAGAGTGCAGTGTAGTGCAGCGGAGTGGAACGGAATGAAGTCTTATGGAATACTGGTGAGTGAATTTGACAGGGTTTTATTTGTTTTTTGTTTTTAATTCAAGTGATGAGCAGTTCAGTGGAGTTTTGTGGGGTAGAATTCGTTGGAGTAATCGTTTGCGCAGGGGAGTAGATTTAGTCGAAGCGGAATTGAATGGCATTAAATCAACAACGGTGCACATTGCTGAAGATTCCCGGAATGACATATTTTGTCATTCCTTGGCACTCCGTATATTAGTTTGCGTTACACCTAATCAGCTCTTTTCAATCTTACTATTATTCATATAATGTGGTTTGTTGTATTCCAATTATTTGATGTCGTGATTATCCACGTGGCTTTTGTTTTATTCTGTGAGTTATTGATATTTCGCCCTTTTCTTTTTAGAACGAACTTGTGGAGTTCACCGGAGCCTTCAACATGGTCATGAAAGAAACTATGTTGTTATATTAGCTGCGAATATCCCGAGCACACTTTCACCAACTACTGCTTCAGGATCTCGATTATCATGAGGAAACGGATGCCAAACGGTTACGACTGACTGATTGCTTACAGCAGGGCTAAACGTTCCACTATCAAAAAATCTCCCATTGATTTTTAGGGTACCGCATCTTCCAAGATCGCGCATTTCCCTAACTGCCTCACGTTAAATTCGTCATATTGAACTTGTTGCATTGCACTAGTTCGCTATGTTCTTTTTCTTGACTAAAACAAAAATTAAGTCATTTAATTGCACAGAAATGCGTAAAACTGGAAGAGCATATGCTGTATCCACACTATGTTTAATTCATGCAGTCTTTGTCAATATACATTACATCAAGTCGACTATACAATTGGGCGTGAATTATTTCAAAATCTGCGCACTGAATAGTTGTCGTTATCCAATATGGTGGGCTCAATTATTTACAATGTTGCACGACAAACAATTTCGGCCATGTAACATTTAAGCTTGCGCCACTAAAAGCATCTTTAATAACGTCCCACTTCATTAGTATATTTAGTTATCAGCGCAACAGTGACACTCAGCTATCATTACTTTGGTTGTCATTGGGAAAGCAGATCGTTTGATTAGATAGTTCAGCACTCTATGGACGATACAAAGGAATTTTCAAGAACCCGTCAGGAGTTATAATAATCCAGAATGTGGGTAAGCACGAATGAGTTCTTTCTTTTAACGGCCAAAACGACTCGGGAAGTAAGTGGGACTGTATCACTCCCTGTGGACAACGATGCAGCCAACTCAATACAGTTTGACGAGTTAACGAATCCTCATGCGCTTGAGACACAAATACTTGATTTTTCTGGATGTTACCACATTAGTCTGTCGACGGAGCATGCTTCTTGTTGTTACAGTTGCTCGTTACCATATGAAACCTTTGAAACTAGTCGAATATGCTAACTTTTGCACCAGTTGTATCCATCCAGTCCATAAATTTCCAGTTTTGGACCCACACATAATATTTTATTGTATTTGTGAGTGATGGACTAGCGTCTGACTTCAGTGCTCAACAAATTTGGTCGTGAATTTTATCGCTCAATCCTCTTGGATTACAAGACTTCAGAAGATATATTCAGCGATGCCTCTTACAAGACTGCTTAGTTACATCAGTCGCATCGCGGACACAGTAGCAGATGCGCGAAAATCTCCCCGTTTTGCGCCGAAATATGTTCATATGGTTAGATGAATTCTGGAGTGTTTGCGGTGTACAGACAACTCACGGCGAGTGCTAGAGCTCCAACACATCACTCACGATCAAATCTAGTACCCATCTAAGGAGCTTGTTCACACATGATTCATTGTGAATTTTATGAGTGCCATTTGCAAACGTCATATTCTAGTTACCATAATTAGTGCTACCGTATGAGCTCAAAAGTGCTAATTTCTCAGAAGGATTTCATCAGACATCCTCTTTGACAGTAAAACTTATGTCTCCCACACTTTCACACTTTCCACGCTGGTTCGACTAGGCAATATTGCTCGGTTTCACCAGAGTAACATCGACAGCATGACAACACTTCTCAGAACATATGCTTCGTCGGCGCAAAGCGACGGTTTCTTTGAAAATATTAGTTTGAATAGAAAAACATAGGCTCACGGGGCGGGGAAGGAGTCAGAGATTTCCTCTCACAAACGTCAACGCACCCTCAAATATACATCAAGTCATTCTTAACATAGGGTTACGAGGTGCACACCACTGATGTCCACTAACAGTCACAATTTGAATTCCAATCGAGAAGACATATCCAGGATGACGTGGTCCAGTCTGGGGGACGAGTCGTCTGAAGAGTACCCAGACTTTTCACAATATCTTGCATACCCTTCGACCTTCCAATCGAGAAGACATATCCAGGATGACATGGTCCACAGTCTGGGGGACGAGTGGTCTGAAGAGTACCCAGACTTTTCATAATATCTTGCATACCCTCCGACGTGTCAATCTTTGACAACCTCCATGATTCCGCTACACGGATTTTGGCAAGGCAAACAATGGTTTAGCATGCGCAGTGCATGAGCTTCTCATAAGTCCACGTTGCACAACTTAACGTTCGCCTTCAAGTTGCATCGTTAAGAATTCACCGAAAGCAACACTTCCTCGCACATGCTGGAAGTCTGGTAATATGAACAGCCATTATAAACGGAACATAAATGCTACAAGCACCTCAATACGGTTACTATGAAGCAGATACCCTGTGGTTGCCAAATTTACAACCGAAGGCTTTTCTAAAATGCATGTTATCAAAGACTATCCATAGTTGTAGGGACTTGCAGACCAGGATCGTATTTGTGAATGACAGAACATGTGCAGTATGAAGCCTGAGATAACGTGGGGTCTAAACATGCTACATTCGGGCTTGTACGTTAGCTGTGGACTCACGATAAGTGGCAGCTTGTGCCCTCATTAACTGCTGCCCGGACGGATGAACTGAAGTATTCTCCGATCATTCTCAGTTTTGACTCCCTCCATCTCCTTGCTCTTCCAAGTCTATCTATCTCGCACGCTTATTTCCACCGGGCATCTAGTAATTCGTTGAGTCAAGTCATTTTCGAGACCGGCTGTGACACTTCACCAAGGTTTAGGCAGTAATATTATTCAGTCTGACATCGAGTACTTGAGTGGGCCTGCAATCGCTGTGCCACAGGCAAAGTCCTCAAAACCAGAAAAAATAGGTGACCAACTCATCCCAGTATAAATACGCATCTGATGGTGGGGTAGTTCGGAGATGTCATGCGGAAGTTCTGGTAAACTCGTCCAACACCCAAATCCGCCTTGCCTTTAGTTATCGAACCACATATCCACAAGACATCGAGACAAGAAGCAACCCTGGACAAGCTCGTCATCGGAACCCACAAATGTGTGCTACAGCGAGCGATAGACGATTCCCGACATCAGTAACTTATGACAATGCACAGAGATGAAGCAACCGTTCACTAATATTTAAAAGCCGCCATAAAAAACCACCAGACGACCAGGTGAGATCCAAAGGTCATCGGAGGTTGACCGGAAATTACATCATCACAAATAATCTTTGCGAATATATCGCATAATTGCATAATTATCTGCCTCTATGAATGTGTTGTTGATTTCATCAAGTGTGAAAGTTGATTCAACCCAATCGTGATAACCTAAGTCGACGGTTTCGATAGCTAGTTTAGGTCAACATTATCGATGATTTCGTGCAACAAACCTCGTGTTGCACTCAGGCGACATATGTATTAAGAATGCTGGCTACTATATGTTCACACGAGATCGGAGGTAGAAAGCTTATTACTAGCATTCTAGTGTTTGCGTAAATTTCTCATATAGAATCGGATGGGTGAAAACTAGTCCGGACCGTTTTTATTCTTCAACAAATTGCACCATCTACAGTTAGACAGAAGTGCATTTATGGTGAGTGACGGTCAATAACAAGCAGATTTCACTGTAGATTCCATACTCAAGGCTGATTGCCAAAATTGACCCATCAGTACCCTCGGTGAGACAAAAAGCCGAGTGAATTGAATATATTTTGCATTATAGTCACAAGAGAAAACAGAAATTCACATGTGAGGGTGTAAAAAGGTGAGAAACTTGCAAGCGAATTTAACAGACCCTCGGCTTGAATCCCACTTTTTTACTTTGTTGGTCGAAAATAGTAATAAAGTGTTCCATGAAACTCACTCCTAGTACTATGCTACCAGTGAGAATTTCTGGATCTGGAACGATTGAGCTAAAACAGCGTGTCCCCGCATGTGTCTCCTCCTAGAGAGAGGAATCAAATATACATGAAAATTTTATGGCGCTTAATGATCAGTGAAATCAGTACTTCGATCTGGCGAAAAAAAATTCCAAGGAGATGGAATCTAAGCTCAAAAGTGGATGAAAAATTTTCAAGAGGCAAAAACCTTCTCAAGAATCGCCTGTGAGTTTTCGTAGACAGTTTTTCAAGGATAGTTTAAACTGATTTTAAGCTCAGAGTGGTCCGCATTGAAGGAGGAAGCATAATCAAACAAGCCACGATGCTGTCTCAAAACCTGGACTAGACCGGCCTGATTGCTATATAATTACTATACTTGGTACGTTCCCAAAAGGACTTCACTTACTCTTAGAATATACTGTTGAGGCGTCAGAGTCAAGTCTACTCCTTGTAAACCGAAGATGAGATTTGGCAGCTGTGCCAACCCGTCACAGTTGACGATGTACAATTCCCCATGTAGTGTTGCTCCGAGCGCAGTGTTAATTAGGCCGGCACGATCCACAGCAATCTTGTTTAGCCAAGAGGTACTGTCCAACGATGCAACAAATCTTCTATGGAAAATACCTCGCAAGGGTGTCCTGAGGCTGAGGTTGAGAGAGGGTTTTGTGATAGATGAATGTTTCGTTGTTTTACCAATGATACTAGGAACTAACAAGCTACTTACCTCTCTACGTGGACCCTCCAGCCACCGTGAGCATTCTCTAAGGGCACCATATGGAACTCTTGTGGGTTGATTGTACCATGGGACCCAAACACAATCCGAGCGTCAGGCTCCAAATTGTTGCGGTGGGTGGCACTAAAAAAGAATAAAAGCCCTGGGTTTACGCATTACGAATGGTACAATAAGATGAGGTAAAACACATGTTTATCATGAAGCGAGTGGTGTGCAAATTGGGTTACGTACCATACACAAAATAGAGTAAATCTCTTGTAGTCTATCATTCCATTCGCCATCATCACGTCGAGAACGTTGTGATCAGGTATTGTCCTTTCGATATCTGGGTAACCCAAACCCAGATAGCCATCACCTGAACCAGGTATTCTTGCGTTCGGATTGTAGGCTGTAAACATAGAGAATGTCAGCCGACCAACTGGATATCCATCAAGCTATTTAAAACAAGGTCAATAAATTAATAAAAAACAAACCTGAAACATATCTTTTACACCCTGTCCTCTCACTCGTCTTGGGCCAATGGTTACCCCAAACTGTTCGCGCGCCTGTGAAGCGGCCATATCGAATTTTCGTTTTCCATCCCAAAAATTAGATACGCTTGACGATATTAGCCAACTGGTATCCTGACTTGTATCGAGAACGACGCAAAATTCCTGTGCAGGTGTGCCAAATGATATACGTGCGACTAGGTGATGCTTAAAACTTAAGTAGCGCAAAAATACAAGGACGTACCTCCTCGCTTACAGAGAGGTCCGCATAGGCAATATATCGTTTCTCACGAAACCGCCCTTTGTTACGATAGTATAGATCCATTCTGATGATGATGGTAAACGATTCCTTAAACCGGACTTACTGGAAAGCATGGGTGGCCAGAGCGAACAAAGCTACTGAAACCAATGTTGCGTCCTTCATTTGACGGGTCCGGAAATCTCAGTGGTGTACAACGTCGAATTTCTCGTTTTTGTGCTCATCGGTGCACGTTTTGATCCAGGTAGTGAGCAACCAATCTGAGCGAAGTTTGCACAGTCATGAGAATTGACCGATTAAAACTTTTCTGTATGCATAAACCTATCCAGTCAGCCACATGCATTGGTGCTGCTTTATGATTGGATGAGCGTTAGTACTCTCAGTGAGGCTGAAGCGCAATTTTGTCTCCCGTTGTAAAAAAAGCACGCAGGACGTCGCACATGGCGTCGCAAATGCGTTGTTAATTTCACACGTAAAACGAGTGAAATAAACGAGCACCCAACTGACCGGGAAGCGACGAGTCCTTTTTCGTCTGTGTATCAGAGCTGGTCTGCTGTCTCACACACCCAGATAGCAAGATGGACGTTTGCATGCACGTACAAATGACAGCTGACCAGACAATATGTGTATTATCTTGCGGTTTTTACGCGTCCATTTTTTAAACACAACTCTGCATAATTCTAACCAGAAATGACGCCTTGTTTACCATAAAAATAAATGCAAGGGGGAGAATATATGTAGCTTAAATCATATTCTATCCCACAGCCTTTGTATTAAATGCATGAATGTTAACAAGTGGCGTAATCTCAGCTCTGCTAACACGCTTCCATCGCCAACCTGATGCAGTAGAAGAGTATGAACTCGGCATGATTTGAGTTCCCTGTATGAGACAAACGGATACCCAACCAGCCATCGAGCAATCAAACAAAATGAACCCTTCATGATCGAGAGTAAGGTATTTTAAACGACCTGCGCTTCCACAAGATCAATGCAACCCCAAGACTCGTGTTTCAAAGCTGAATAACAGTGGGATCGAGGATAGAACACAGCCCAACATTCATCCTACAACTGTCTTTAAGATCGGTAATCATCTGTGGTAACACCATGTGGTC
>NW_008751747.1:1373687-1388529 GCF_000715545.1 Opisthorchis viverrini
GAACGTTGTGATCAGGTATTGTCCTTTCGATATCTGGGTAACCCAAACCCAGATAGCCATCACCTGAACCAGGTATTCTTGCGTTCGGATTGTAGGCAGTAAACATAGAGAATGTCAGCCGACCAACTGGATATCCATCAAGCTATTTAAAACAAGGTCAATAAATTAATAAAAAACAAACCTGAAACATATCTTTTACACCCTGTCCTCTCACTCGTCTTGGGCCAATGGTTACCCCAAACTGTTCGCGCGCCTGTGAAGCGGCCATATCGAATTTTCGTTTTCCATCCCAAAAATTAGATACGCTTGACGATATTAGCCAACTGGTATCCTGACTTGTATCGAGAACGACGCAAAATTCCTGTGCAGGTGTGCCAAATGATATACGTGCGACTAGGTGATGCTTAAAACTTAAGTAGCGCAAAAATACAAGGACGTACCTCCTCGCTTACAGAGAGGTCCGCATAGGCAATATATCGCTTCTCACGAAACCGCCCTTTGTTACGATAGTATAGATCCATTCTGATGATGATGGTAAACGATTCCTTAAACCGGACTTACTGGAAAGCATGGGTGGCCAGAGCGAACAAAGCTACTGAAACCAATGTTGCGTCCTTCATTTGACGGGTCCGGAAATCTCAGTGGTGTACAACGTCAACTTTCTCGTTTTTGTGCTCATCGGTGCACGTGTTGCTCCAGGTAGTGAGCATCTGAGCTGAGCGAAGTTTGCACAGTCATGAGAATTGACCGATTAAAACTTTTCTGTATGCATAAACCTATCCAGTCAGCCACATGGTGCTGCTTTTGAGCAACCAATCTGAGCGAAGTTTGCACAGTCATGAGAATTGACCGATTAAAACTTTTCTGTATGCATAAACCTATCCAGTCAGCCACATGCATTGGTGCTGCTTTATGATTGGATGAGCGTTAGTACTCTCAGTGAGGCTGAAGCGCAATTTTGTCTCCCGTTGTAAAAAAAGCACGCAGGACGTCGCACATGGCGTCGCAAATGCGTTGTTAATTTCACACGTAAAACGAGTGAAATAAACGAGCACCCAACTGACCGGGAAGCGACGAGTCCTTTTTCGTCTGTGTATCAGAGCTGGTCTGCTGTCTCACACACCCAGATAGCAAGATGGACGTTTGCATGCACGTACAAATGACAGCTGACCAGACAATATGTGTATTATCTTGCGGTTTTTACGCGTCCATTTTTTAAACACAACTCTGCATAATTCTAACCAGAAATGACGCCTTGTTTACCATAAAAATAAATGCAAGGGGGAGAATATATGTAGCTTAAATCATATTCTATCCCACAGCCTTTGTATTAAATGCATGAATGTTAACAAGTGGCGTAATCTCAGCTCTGCTAACACGCTTCCATCGCCAACCTGATGCAGTAGAAGAGTATGAACTCGGCATGATTTGAGTTCCCTGTATGAGACAAACGGATACCCAACCAGCCATCCAGCAATCAAACAAAATGAATCTTTCATGGTCGGGAGTGCGGTATTTTAAACGACCTGCGCTTCCACAAGATCAATGCAAACCATAAACTCGGGTTTCAAAGCTGAATAACAGTGGGATCGAGGATAGAACACAGCCCAACATTCATCCTACAACTGTCTTTAAGATCGGTAATCATCTGTGGTAACACCATGTGGTCCAGCCATCATAGTGCAGCTCGTCACGACCCCAGATTTTAGGCCATCGAAATGAAGCCCTCACGGAATTAGTCGTCGTCATGACTGCAATACAATAATTGTTGCTGATAGCAAGGGTTAAGACAGATACCTGTATAACTGCGAATACTACTGATGAGGTATGCGAGCAGTATGTGGTTTTCGCATGAAATCGCATCGCATCTGTTGAAAAGTGAGATCTATTACGGAATCTGCGGAATTGTAGTGTAGGATACACTCACATTTGAGTGATAACCAATGAGCATTCAGGAAAGTTCAGGAAGACGTATTCGAAAAAAATAGCTTTTGCAAACAACGTGCTTCCATTTCAGTTGGAAGAATCAATGACCTCACACCCGCACACCTGTACATAATAAAATTTGGACTACTTCTCCTTTTCAGGATGGGTTGCGACTAGCATAGTGACAAGATACCACACAGGCTGTTATCGAGATAGACGAAAACATGGAGCTTTCTAGATTGATACAGGAGGGGAATTATCGCTGAGGCGCTAATGGAACCCACTTGAATGCATAATGTGCGCGCTAGCAAAGAGAGTAGTGGGTGGATATCGACTAAAAATTGACGAATTGTCAATACAATCAATACTTCGAGTCAAAAAGTTCGTGCAGCACGCGTTGATGATCAGCCCAGACATAGAGCAGACAACGTTAAACGCAAACCTTGTGAAGTGCACACGAAATTCCCTTGTCGTAAGAACGTTTTCGACGTCACGACCTCCGTCCGCTGTTGCTTCATCTACGGAAGGAGATCATTAGTCAGATTAGGAGATGTTGAAAAATGGCATAAACGAAGAAGCCAATAGTAGCTACAATTCTCCGGTTGTGCTTGTAAGGAAGGCGAACGGAAAATACGGGTTTTGCGTGGATTTTCGGCGCTTGAATGTACTGAACGTAAATCGGGTTTAGGCTGTCCCTTCGGTTGTGGAAATCTTTGACTTCCTCTAAAATTCCCGATTTTCACGGTGTTCGACTCGCGTTCTGGATACTGGGAAGTGAACCGGCCTTGCTAGCTCCTTGCGATTTCATGCAGCCGACCACATACAAGTCCATGTACGATCGACATCCGCAGTTTCCATTTGATTGAAAAATTGGGTTTCGGCCGGCGACCCGCTTCTCTCCGGAAAGAAGAACAGCTCGGAAAAACTTGAGTGTCGATTAGGAAAGGACTAAACAGAAAGCGTCAAGCAAACAGGCTCGAACGTTCCCCATGGGTGAGCGCGAAGGTCAAGTGGAAGGATCATCAGAATCCTGAAAGTAGTAGACTGCGGTCGCGGAAGATGGCAAGTGTATTGCATGGTCCGTTTGTCATTGCCGACCGCCGGAGGAACGCCTATAAAATTCAAGACGATCGGGGATCGGTAAGAGTAAATGAGACTCAGCTTCGGAGGTGGCATGATACATTCAAAGGCTGGCCTAATAGACTAGCTGCTAAGGCCCACTTAACGGAGTTAGATGAAAATCAGTTGCATTGCGGTCGATCTTTAAAGTATGAAAGTTTAGCTGCAGATCCTACTGATGAAGGATGCGAGTAGTTTCATAAATCCTCATCGCGTCCATTGAAAAGTGAGATCTATTACTGAACTTGTGGAATTGCTTTGAGGCATTCGTTTACGTTTCAATGATAGTCAATGAGTACCCAGGAAATTTCAAGAGAAGAAGACGGATATTCAATTTTAAGAACATGATGCAAATGAGAGTTTCGCTTCTCTTTGTAATGGTCTGTAACTGTTAATTTGAAGTTTTCCAATAAATAACTCCGAAGTGAGGGTCTACTTCCTTTCACTTTTATTCACAGTTTCAAACGTTCACACAAGGTTGTGTAATAGAGAAAAACATCGACCGTGTATCGTCGCGCGTTACCAGCTTTGCACCTAAGTGATTTAACTGGCAAGCACTAGCTGTTTTGGAGGGTGACCCACGACCAATTCGGAATGAAGTGGAAGAGAAGAATGAAATAAAAAACCAATGTGTTGGAGAAGTGCGCTAATAGTTATCTCTGAATGCGTCGTAAGGCACGTCTTAGTCACTATAATTGAAATCTTATGAGTCAGGGAACATCATTCATTTTCGTGGAAAATCTGACGCCCAGCAAAGCCCGTCAAAGATTTGTGATGGCTCGTTTAAGCCTCAGTGGGCCCAAACAACCACAGATAGTACAACAGCTAATATACGCAAGAACAGCACAACACGACCCGTTCAAGCTGTTCTTTACGGGTGTTTTTCCCATAATTATCCTGTTTAGGAGTGATTCCTCGATACAAAAACTACACAAACGATCGTTTTTTTGCTACTGGATGACAAGCGCCATACCCCCGAAGTGTGCAAATTTCAACGTGCACTCACCATATTTTACTGCGGGTTTCACTCTGAGAATCACTACAGGCTTCTATTCAAATAACGTCATTTTCTTGAAAGCAAATTATTATTAAACTTCGTTGCTTAGGATTCGGTTACAAATCGACCTAAATTCACTGTGAATTCTGTTCATGCAAATTTGAGACTATCTTCAGCCTATACAAAGATCCACACCCTGGTGATTCCGCCTGTTCGTCGACGACTTGGTTTCTGACTTGGCGAGCATCAAATGGTGGCTTCTACAAATTGCATCAAGAAACGTTTTAGCGCAATTTTAAACCGACGGCAGTGCTTCTGATTTTTTAATACAGATGTCTCGCGCGAAACACTGGCACTGCCTGTGGACAGCTGTTAACTCCTGGAAGATCACTTTGCATATAATGGTAATGAATAGGAGAATAAAGTCACTGTTAGAACCACTATCTTTGCGATTTCCGATTAATTTTGTCTTTACCGGTTACGTCAGTATTCAACAGGTATGAGTCTTTGATATTCAAAAGAATTTTCACACTGGTGTGAATTAGGAGGTCGAAGCTAGTATGTCTTAGGCCGGCAAACACTAAGCCAGATGGGTGAATCAGAAAATAGAAGGCTGAAACCAAGTAGTCGACTGTGATTATGAGGAAAACTTCTGCAATGTAACAAGACACAGACAAAGAAAAATCTAATAATATCCAGTGGACTCAAAGTTTGCAATCAAGCGTGTATTGGTTGACACGGCGAAAGGATTTTTGATGAGACCATGTTTGGTTTTGTGACCACGAAATGCAGCGGTGGCGCTTTCACCAAGGAAATAACACTTTCACGATTTCAATGCACGTATTGCCATCCATCGAAGAAAGAAAAATATGTCAACACTTGCTTACAAAACTTCCTTTAAGTAGATACCAATAATGAAACATTTTGTTAGTTACATTTACTTACCCAGTCAAATTTTGCGTTTATTATGAAACATCCATTATTTGATCCTCTATGCGGATTGCATGAATGATACAATAAAGGTTCACTGTCACTTATCAGCTTAGGATACGGATACCTTTTTGAAATCAGTTTGGAAATCGAGAAATTTATACCTGATTTTCAGAGCGTCTACATAAAGTGTAGATGATCAAATTATTTACACGAAACAGATAAGCAAGTACCCAAATCATCCACATTTTAACAAGGTCGAAAACAGTGGAACAAGAGTAACTAGAGGCTAGTACAGTTAGGCATCAGAAAGATCTTAATTTCGGTATGCTGCAGATTTGTCAGCTCCCCAGTGCAGCGTTTTCAAATGCATTATTCTTGGTCATGGCATCGTGATTCCGCTCACTAAATTTTGTTTGCTCCAATAACATTGATTAGCAAGATTCCTGAAAAAAACACCGAAGTCATGTCTTCTCATAGTGAATCCTTCCTTCGGGTTTATGAAAACTCTAAAATAAACGAGAATTTCTAACTACACATGGCTAACATTGCAGATACTCAGACCCATCACAGTCGGTTCTCCTGTGTGACTGACTCAATAATTTCGATGGAAATCCTAGCCAGCTCACCATCAATTATAGCGTCTACCAGCTTACCAAAATAACTTTCGAAAAATTTTCCTGCGTTTATTTTTGTGTCCTTCGTTATATGAGGATTTGAGAGTCATTTTGAGACAACAGGATGGGCTTGAAAAATGCACTATACAGCTATGAGAATTTCACGTTTTTGACGGAGGCCACTGAAGGTATGACAATACGGACCAAATTTCGTATGCACCTTGAGCACGTAGTTCACTCAGTACACTGACATACCATTGAATGATGAACATCTTCGATAAACGTAGTCCGTAGAGCTCATCATCTGCGATCGATCCGGATTTCAGTGGCCGGAAGTTACGACTGCTTGTTGCTGCAAGAGAAACTATTTTTCCCATTCTTTCCATGATGGGCTCTTTTGCCGAATTGCGCGAATCGCAATAGGGCACAGGTTCCTTTATGGGGCGCATATCGACTGGCCACAACGACATACACAGTAGTATTTTGAATTTTCTACCGACCCCCTGAAGCGATATATGGGCACACATCAAAATTCACAGTTCAACTTGGTGCCCATTGCTGTTGGATCTTGCGAACCCATGGAACCTAAGTTTAGGTCGTGCCGTCGCACAAACATCGACGTTGTCAAAGATACCCCCTATGATTTTGAAGAAAAACGAGGTTTCCAGATTTACAACTGTAGCAATGAATCGGCAAAATTATACACAGAATCTCACCAGTCATTCCGGGAGTTTGGACACGTGGTGAGAGGGAATCTAGAGCGATTCGAATATATTTTGGCCTGTCATCCCAAATAGGCAGAATATTACGTGCAAAAAGTGATTCGTTTTTGCACACACAAGCGCAAGAATGTGAGAATTATTGAAGCGATTTTAGCACATCCTCAGCTAGAATCCCACTGGTTTATGATGTTGATCGGTAGAGTTGACAAAGATTCGGTTAGAATCATCCAAACACCACGCTCTCACTCTCTGAAACTGCATCCTGACGAGTTAGCTCAAACATCTTTCCTTCCGCTGAAGGACCATATAGAGGGAGAAATTAAGTGCACTTCAAAATTAAATTGGCGTTTATGCAAGCACATTGGATTATTCCGAAGGAAACTGACCCGTTGGAGGCCACAAAATTCTGCACCAATTGGTCTGCTTACTCTTCGATCACGACATGCGATATGTCCCAAAAAATTTCAATTAGTTTTGAATATGTTGTTATCGGTTGGGAAAGAAAATGAGGTCTACTTCTGGAAAATCACCTGTTCATTTCACTGGCAAAATGAAGGAAATAGATCAATATCTTTGGACTCAGGACTGACTCCATAATTCAGCATCTATTGTCAAATTTAGGGTCCACCACATGCAACAATTATGAGTGCAACTACGAGTGCAATTATGAGTGCAACAATTAATAAAACATCACAAGAGTGGAAAGTTTTTGTTTCCTTACATATGGATAAGGCCGATTCGATTGGGCCGTTTCCACAATTGGTGCTCCATAGACATAGAGGAATGTTGCTTTAATCAAATGCCACCAGACATTGGATGTGGTCACTGAATAACTGTCTACATAAATGAATGTCTCAGTTGGGTAATTAAATTTTCATTTCTGCGGTGATGTCCTAACCAACTGACTGCTCATGACGTGACATACTTTCGACATATGGGCTAAGATATACTCATTCATTTGTTGTGCGAACATGCATAGTAAATTCTTGCTACTCTGGAGCAGGTAGTTTTGAGTGATGCGCGCCATGACCCGGGTTTCAAAGTTGGATAATAGTGTGATCGAGACAGTGGGCTAGAAGTTTGCTAAAATACGTATAATACAGCTAAATATTTACACTACAACTGTCTGTTAGACGGGTAATCATCACTGATAACACGAGATGGTCTAGCCCATCAGGTCACAATTCTTCACGGCACCCGATTCCAGGCCATCGAAGTGAAACATGCTTTGCGCCATTACAGCATTAGCCGTCGTTGGTGCAGTTACCGCTATCGCTAACAAGATTTCATACAGACAGCCGCATTGACAGTCGCACACGATCAAACGAGGTTGTGGAATAGATAAAAAACATCAAAGCTAAATTGTATGAACCTTGCCAGCTGTGCGCCTGGAAGGCCTGACCGGCAAGCAATCGCTGTTGTGGAGGGTGATCTGCGACCCAATGGGACTGAAATCAACCGATGGAAACAGCAATACTCTAAGGTCTCGAGAAGTTTCGCTGGTTATTCCTTGTTGCACCGCCCAATCAGCCAACAACCAGACACGGAACATTAATCAACAAATTCTGTGTGCGATAAAAGCCCCACAAAGTCTTTTGCAACAAGTCTAAAGTGGGAAACCAACTGCAATTCAAATTATACACTGGTGCGTGGTAAAGCGCGCGTTTACCCTCATAGCCGCCATCCATTGTCCATGTCGGAAATTTGACATCCAGGAACCCACATAGATTTATGAAGTCCTATTGGAAGGACAAACAGGTCCAAAGTGAGGTTGAGTTCCGGTGGGCCGAAAGCCACATGGATATCTGAACAGCTCCTGTGCACACAGCACAAAACGACTCAATGTAGACTGGTTTATTAAGGATAACATGTCCACAATTACCTTGGTTCTAGATCCAAGATGTACCAGTTCATTTCCTCTCTTACGTTATTGAATATCCGCAACAAGTTCTGATTTGGGTGTTAAATTTTCCTACAGAATGCCAACAATAGCATTCACGTTTCCTGATCCAGTCAACATCGCGACCCTGAATTCCAGTTTCAGTCCTCCTTATCTTGATTTCTCGAAGTATCATATCCCTATACTGTTCGTACCCAATGGATAAAAACAAGACTTCGTGTACCATATTGTGATCAACCTGCCAACTTGTAATCACCCCATTTCCATGAGAATTTCGACTGTTTTAGGAAATGAACAAGAGATGCTGCGGTGAGAGTAATCTGGTGCTCGATATACAGGGTGTCTCAGAATAAACGCAAAAAATAATACCCACGTTAAAACTTCAAAGTTAATTGAAAAATTTATTATTTTTTATGGTTGCATGCATGCATTAGAAAAATTTACTGTATGCAAACAAGCATTCCAAAAATGTTGAAAAAAATTTTCTTATCTTATATAACAATTTGGAGGCGGTATGAGATGTGAGACAGCATTGTTAACTTCTTCGAGCATCACTTGTGCACACTGCTCTTCAATTCTTGCTCATAACTCCACCAAATTCTTCGGTTTACTTTCTTGATATACGCGAGCCTTGATCATTCCCAGTAAAACAATAATCCAGAGGTGTGAGATTGGGTGACCTTGTTAGTCAAAGGTTTGGAAATCAACGAGCAATGACTATCTCACCAGAAAATTGCTCTGGGAGGTAAGTTCTCACTTGGTTTGAGTAAAGGGGTTGAGCGTTATTTTACTGCAAGACGCTCGATGACTTATTGTGCTGCTTGAGTTGTGGGATAACACGCATCTGCAGCACATGGTGGTAAATGTCGCCGGAAACCGTAGCATCAAAGAAAAAGGGGCGCATGCGACACCTTGAGGAGAATCCCATCCACATACAGAGATGAGGGGAATGAAGATTATGGGTGGGGATCTTTACGGGACCATATCACGCAATTGGGCTTCTTGTTTATGCCATCCACAGAAAATTTTGCTTCATCGCCCCATAAAATGTTGGGAATGATTTCTTCATTGCCCAGCAACCAGTTTGTGGACTGGCACGTTGCTCCTTGTCTTATTCCGTGATGTTTTGTTATAAAGTGGAACGATACGGGTAAAGGTGAAGATGGCATCTCATAATACGATGCACGCTGGCGCGAGGAATGCCAGTCAACTGAGACACCTGAATTACTGACGAAGATGCCATGGTGCTCTTGGACTGAAGTTGCTCGACAGCATTCTGTACAATGGGCGCTCTTTCATCACTCAGAGACTTTCTCCCTTTACCGAGAGAACCCAATGAAGATCCAGTGGGCTCAAATTGCTGACCAAGCGTTTAATGGTCAACACGGTGAAAGATCTTTGCTGAGACCATGTTTGGTTTTGTAACCACGAAGTGCAGCGGTGGCGCTTTCAACAAGGGAGTGATAGTTTCACAATTTCAATACGCGTACTGACATCTATCGTAAACAGAAAAATGTCAACACTTGCATACAAAACCTCTTTTATGTGGCTACTAGAAACATTCTTTTACATTCTTTTACCTTTATTGTTAATTATCTAGGTCTATTTGCTCAATCAAATTTCGCGTTTATTTTGAGACATCCTGTACTTAGGAATTATGATCTGGCGCGATGTGCGAAATATCCACAAGTTAGATTTCAGTGCCTTTTCCAGTACACGTGTCATTTTAAGATCAATTTTCACTTTTTTATAGCTTGCACTGTAATATTTTTATTTACTGAGAAGCATATTATTTAGACTTACCGGGTTGTAAGAAGCGCAGACGTTCTGTAATTTAACTTTGCAATCGTAAGCACTGGTCGATTCGATCCACGCCCATAAGTCCTCTCTTCACAGCTTGCAGGGCAATCTGTACCCGATTGCCGCCTGTCAACGTCTATCAACTCCCGACAGATTACACCCCGTCTGATGGTACTGTTTAGGGGAATTAAGCCTCTATTTGTTACTTCAAACTGGGCGGTATGAGACATTTTCGGCCTCAGTGAATAGATCAAAATACATACCGACGTGAACGGAGGAAATATTTTTATCTACATATTTACGATAGACTAACACGATTTACAGTGGCAATATTTGATAAATGCTGGAACGTTAGTAAGCTAAAGTGCTTTGCAACCATGTAGGGTCTTGTGCAAGTGGTGTACTGGAGTATATAGAAACAGAATCATGTGAAGTACACCGGAATAAAATGAAGGAGCGTAGGCTTAGTCACAGTGAATTTGACTCCTGTAATATGGATCAAAGGGAAATGGACTGGAATCCAAAGGATCGGCGGGCTATGGTTATCAGGCAGTCGTTGAATGGGATTTGATTCTCTCATCTGACGTCCTCATCATTGATGTTTAACCAGTTCAAAAGAACCCGTACTGTATGCTTGCACGCATGCCTTTCCTTGTCCTGAATTACAGCACTTTGACACCGAAATAGTCTCTAATTAACACACGTGATCGATGTCTTACAGATTCTTTCACTGACATGATCTGTCACACTACATTGGGAAGCAATGTTAATTCCAAGTACGTAAAACCAAACACAACTTTTTCCTCTTCCATAGATTGCGGTTAACCTGTTCAGCGATTGCATGTCCAGAAGTTCCATAGCCGTATAGTTTGTGGGTACAATTCGCACATCAGACGACAACGTACTCTTATCAAGTAAATGCGACACACCTGCGCCTTCATAACCAAGTGCGGGAACGATGCACTCTGCATCTTCCCGATAAGCAAGATTTTCATCAGTAGCTATTTCAACATCAGGAGTTTGATGACTTTCCAGAGTCATCCTCATCCTTTTGTCTGACGCGAACCACGCACGACAGTCGCCACCTCGTATACAAAAGATTGTGGATGATTCCAACACACATTTACATGGCTGAAGAATACAAATGCCTTCCAGATGCCTCTGATGGTCACTGATGTCAGTCAGGATACTCGGATGAATATAACGGTGGTCATTAAGGCAACATATGCTGCCTACAATTTGGAAGGCCCTAGGGAATGTGAGATACATAGACATGTGCTTCTGATAGGGCTCTCCGACTTGGGGAGATTTTTGCTGCGACAATTTTATTCGGCATATTTGGTCAGTGGATCTGCACTCTGTGTTGTTTTATGCATTGCGGTTCCATTCTGACTGCTAACTGCTATCAAAACTTGGCATCTGAGGAAATTCAACGCAGACCCTAAGCATTTATGGTTATCTGTGCCCCCTACATTTCCTTGATCTTCCGAATTCACCAGAACTTACGGTTGGCTCGCACAATAATTTGTTTTCCGAGTAAATTTACGTTCGGAAGTGGATCGGATATTTATTTGATATTTAAATAGTGGCGCCGTTCGTTCTGATACCCAATGATTGAGTGAGCCTAATATCGCCGCGCCACGGGAGAAACCCCAAACATTGAGCAAATAGTTGACGGTTTTGAAACAGTATTATTCCATATCTGGTGATGAACCAGTTGGCAGAGATTTCGGAAGACGCTTCTCGTTAATCCATCTAACCTGCCAGTCCCTACAAAGCAACTGGTCAACAGAATACGCGGCCCGGGACACTTTGAATAGACAAAATATAGCGCAGTTAATGAGTGATATTCAACTCAGTCTGATGTTTTCAGTCAATTACAAATCTTCATGACAAACAAGTGCAGCCATGAATGAACGCAACGGGATATTGCATGACTGTGGTATTTAAACTTGCAATATAATAATAGTCTTAAATGCGTCCGTTTTTTTCAGTGGAAAATACTTATTTCCTATCATTATTATATAAGGACCACCTTATTAGCGTTGTCTGGAAATCGGAGCGGTTGATTAGGTAAATCGGTAATGTCCTGACAAAACAATCATATCTTGGAAGCTTTTATTGACACAATCAACGATTCTGAATAAGGATTCCCCAGGAGGTATACAAATATAAACTCACATGGATCAGATACCCAAAGGGATCCAAAAAACAATCCGGACATGTTTGGTTGACCGCGCAACACTGTACAGCCCAGTCAGATCCGAAATCCACAAAAAGTTCACTTCGTTCACGAAAACCTTGCAAAGCAGCAAACAGCGGTAATATCAATGAAGATATCCGGACTAGGTGATCATTAAGTGAACACATGCCAACCCATAGACGTGCGCAAACCCGGAATCCACAAATTCGTTCCCTAACGAGCAGCGGTCAGTTTTTGATTCGCTGCAGCGATGAGTGGTAGAATTATGATCATTCTGGTCTTGCATCTGGTATTTGGTAGGAAGATAGCATGTGACCAGAGGATTTTGGGTACTTTAGAGTGGTAATGGGCTAAATGTGCTGCGGATTGGCAGGGATTTGGGAATCTTCCAACATTTTCCGTACGTGGCGTGTTCATTACATGCCAGTCAGATGAGTAGACCAGCTCGATATTTTTGCATTCAGATATCCGGGAACTACAGCAGTATCAGTGCATTTAGAGCACCGCATTCAGAGCCAAATATAACTCGTATTTGACGGTATCAGAGCTACATTTATTTGGAGCGTCAGCAAATACGGCTAACAGACATTGACAAAGTTCTCACCTGTGATACTACTTCACGAACGTTTCCGGACAAAATGCCAGCTGGCAAAAAGCAGCGGCTATGTAGCCAGGCAACGATTACTTAAATTGAGCACTCAAGTGGATATCAAACCCTCAAAATCCTACTGCAGTTGCCTAAGGATCACCAGACATGCGCATCCGGAAAGGAGCCGAGTGCTCAACCGCTCTGCATGGATCTAGAATTCTTGTTTATGACATATACCATAGATCTGCATCAAACAATTCCGGTGGGCAAACAAAAGGAGCTTGTTGTACTTCCTCCCTCCAAATACAAACTTTTAAGACAGCTAAGTGAACTTGGTTCCGAGAACATGAGACTCGTTTTAAGAGGTCTGAGGATGTCCACGTAGTATGACGTGAAGCAGGACGAACGAGGTCATCAGCTAGGCCCCTAAGGGGCTAAATTTAATGCCGTGTGTAGTCAGGAGAATAAAAACGCGATCGAAAACGTAGGCAGTTATTCAGAAAAACGTGACAAAGCTAAGCGTTTATTGCTGAGGTCATGATATACGGCATGCTCAAGAGCACCTCCTACAATGAGCTACTGCCGATCACCATTCTTTCAGTCGTGTACGTATACGTCACACATGGTTAGATTACGAGCCACGTTTGAACTAGATTGCGTGCAAAACTAATAGACCACCCGCTCTTTTCTGTTACTGAGCCAATATCTGAAGCAAGTGCTTTCAGATTTCAGATTAATCCAGTCACTTCCTGAGGAACAAACGTACTTTAAATGAAACCTAACCCTTTCAGTTTTAGAGGTGGTAGCGCCGCTGTTTTGTATATAACAGAAAAATATCCAGACATTCTCGTAATTGTAGGGTGATGAGATAAAATGCTTCACAGATCTGTGTGTGGTCATTTCGAATTACTATACTCTGTCATTTTCTTGTTTTGCTCTCGCTACTACAAAACAAATGGAGGGGTTTTGCCGCACATCTACCCGCGAAATTCCACAACAAATGAAATTTCTCGTTTTATGACGTACGATGGTACATAGTTTTGGTCTAACAACGATAAGAATTCTCACGGCGATTGTTCTCGATAAGTGATACACTGTCGTAATGGCAAAAAACCACGCAGAACTTTATTGCTCCTCTGTGGTGATCGAATAATCGACGAAAACTAGGTTTATGATGAACTATCGGATCAGAACACCGATACGTTTGTGACATCAGCTTTGTGACTTGGGTGATTTATAACTTAGCTTAGTGTCATCTTATGGGCCTCGATGCTTTTATTCTGAATGCATAATTTGTTTGCACGAAAGTAAGCAGCAGCCAAAGTACAGACAGCTCATTTAGGGTTAATCTTAGTAAGCTCAAAATGGTTGAAACAAGACAAACCCATAGTTCGGACTAAGACACCTCGTAATGCATTCATCTGGGTAAGGTTGAAGTGCACCTTCCCCATTTAGATTTGTAACTTGTCTGAAACATGTCAAAGTAGTTACACGTTGCCATTTCGCGTTCGACCAGCGTGCTTAGATTTTAGGCACGCGTATGTAAGCTCTTTCAGTAGTGCATTAATGAAGAGGAAAGCAAAAGCTACCCTCTTCGAAAACGTTTGGTGAGAATCGGTAGATTTATTGCTGGGCAACGTTTCGCTTTTGACACAAAAGCTTCGTCAGGCCAAGTGACTAGGTTCCGAGGTTGATCGAGATTTAAGGCGGAAGGAGAACCAACCAGCTAGGTCAAACTAAATCTCTGTTGGGTGTCGGCCGAGGGATTTTGGTGTGTTAGAGTGGTTGAACAAGTGTTGGGTCGGTGGGAAAACCTACGTGTGTTAGGGTACAGCCTAGGGTCTAGTTCTTCTGGTTCGGTTCATTTGATGGTTCCTCTTAAACTTCGTTTGAACCTTCTGTTAGTCTATGTGGGTGAGCTAGTTCTAATAAAGTTGTGTAGGAGGGATGCTGTGACCTTTGGTCGGTTGGGGTTTCCACCCCTACCCCCCGGTTTTTTCTAATGATCCTAAGTGGATTGACAACCACACCGTCACGTG
>NW_008751747.1:1392391-1449037 GCF_000715545.1 Opisthorchis viverrini
AACGCATAATTGATCAATATCTGCACACGGAGTTTGGTTCCCGTATGGCTTACAATCTTAACACATGTGATGTATTTACAATTCTGTCGGCATCGGCAGACACCATGCATGTTTCTTTTTCTCCTAATTTTCTCACGAGTGTTGTGGAAACGAATGAGTCTTCTGTGCACTAGATAGGCACCCAGTCCAGACACTTGTGATACGCTTGCTCACAGATTTTCAAGCATTTCGCAAAAGTCGTGTTTGAGTTTTTTTTTAAATAGAAACAGTGCCCGATTTTAGATTGATGTGATTGATCTGCGTTCTTCCATATAGTCACAATCTTGATAGGCTTATTTTGATTAGCCGATAGGCTTATTTTGATTAGCTCCCAAAAACTGTCCCTGAAAGATTAAATGTCTTTCAAAATAATCACCAAGTAACTCAGACACTTGAGTGCCTCGAACGCCCAATCGGCTTCTCATGTACACGTCTGAGCAACCTACAACAAACAATAAAACTCGGGGTTCCAGCAATACACCTGAATCATTGCAGGTGAGAATGCATAGGATGATTCCTCTGCTTTAAAGGCAGCTTTTCCAGAAAAGCAAGCAAAGATCTAGTTGGCAGAACAACTACTCTTGACCAAGCTGAAGAAGTGCAGTACCAGTGGCCTCAGAGACCATTTATTGTGTACGCCTTTGTTGTAGGTAGTGGTGACTACGTTCTATGTGAGGCCGTCACGGGGAACCTGGATCCTGCCATGATGTGACTGTTTGATTAACTGCGTTAAATACCGAGACATCATTTGAGTTCGTGCACTCAACTATAGCTGTGTCAATTTACCGAATTTGTTCATACAAACATGGTCTCCTGGATTTGCGGGTTACGTTTTGAAAATACATGTCAGCTTTATCTGTAAAACTAGAAATTGAATTGAACACCGCTGGCCTGCAGTCAGGCCAGCCGCTGCGTTTATAGGTGATGGTCGTCAACTTGTCTAGTGGTGGATTTCCAACAGCACCCCACGTGACGTACTACAATTAATTGAGGACAAACAGACGACAATTGCTCCATTGGTCGTCCAATAGTGCCAGAGGACGGGCCGCCCAACTTGCTGTACACAACAGGGTAGGTAAGCTAGTATGTGTTAAATTTAAAAAAAACGGAAAAGATCCGGATTTAAGCGATTTTACCAGAATCGATGAAGTGCTCGTTCAAAGCCGCTTACGTTGCGTGCAAATTGCTTGGAAATTTAAAAAAAACGGAAAAGATCCGGATTTAAGCGATTTTACCAGAATCGATGAAGTGCTCGTTCAAAGCCGCTTACGTTGCGTGCAAATTGCTTGGAAATTTAAAAAAAACGGAAAAGATCCGGATTTAAGCGATTTTACCAGAATCGATGAAGTGCTCGTTCAAAGCCGCTTACGTTGCGTGCAAATTGCTTGGAAATTTAAAAAAAACGGAAAAGATCCGGATTTAAGCGATTTTACCAGAATCGATGAAGTGCTCGTTCAAAGCCGCTTACGTTGCGTGCAAATTGCTTGGAAATTTAAAAAAAACGGAAAAGATCCGGATTTAAGCGATTTTACCAGAATCGATGAAGTGCTCGTTCAAAGCCGCTTACGTTGCGTGCAAATTGCTTGGAAATTTAAAAAAAACGGAAAAGATCCGGATTTAAGCGATTTTACCAGAATCGATGAAGTGCTCGTTCAAAGCCGCTTACGTTGCGTGCAAATTGCTTGGAAATTTAAAAAAAACGGAAAAGATCCGGATTTAAGCGATTTTACCAGAATCGATGAAGTGCTCGTTCAAAGCCGCTTACGTTGCGTGCAAATTGCTTGGAAATTTAAAAAAAACGGAAAAGATCCGGATTTAAGCGATTTTACCAGAATCGATTAAGTGCTCGTTCAAAGCCGCTTACGTTGCGTGCAAATTGCTTGGAAATTTAAAAAAAACGGAAAAGATCCGGATTTAAGCGATTTTACCAGAATCGATTAAGTGCTCGTTCAAAGCCGCTTACGTTGCGTGCAAATTGCTTGGAAATTTAAAAAAAACGGAAAAGATCCGGATTTAAGCGATTTTACCAGAATTACTTTCTGGAATCACTTCAAACTACTACACTATCAAATGTGAATTCACACGAGGACGAGATCACCACTTCTTTGTAGGACGCTTATAGTTTTGCCGATGGCACATAGGTACCAGACCGATGCAGGCACTGCATATCAGACCAACTGGTGACAGATATCAGACCAACGATTAAAGTCCCCTTGAATATTTCTGACTGGTCCCAAATATATTTTGCTTGGATGAATTATCAGTTCAAGTTCTTCGAGTGAGTGTGTGAGCAGTTCGCTAATCTGGTGGTTATTTTGTTACCAGGCACAAGCAGTTATTTTTCAGAAGTTCTATAGACGTTCTATAGTCTGACAAGAAGCCCTATTGGGATGGTATTTCAAAGGAAGTTGCCGGAAGCCAATCTCCAGAATTCAGGTGAAATGCAATGTGGAAGATGAAGGTGATCTGAAAACTTCAATGAAATGATTGCGACAAGCACTGTGATGGCCAGGCTGAAATAAAATACGGCAAAGAATACTCGAACACAATCATGCCAGTATAACACTTGACAGAACGCCAATTAATTTAGTCCATAAAAACAGCGAAGGATATCGTTAACATTACTTGCTCACGAGAGTTTGCTGATGTATGGTACTCCACTGAAAAATCTATCAATAAACCATAGACATCGATCTTTTTATCAGCGGCCACGAACAAAATGACTACACAGTCATGGGGCTCTGAGTCATGTGGGAAATCAAACGACCTGACAAAAACCAACGGACCAATCGGATCGACAGAAGAAAGCTACTTATAATAGAATGGGCCACAAAGCAAGAAGGAAATAGCTCTATCCAGTGGAGGAGCGGAATCATCGCATTGAACCCGCTCAACGAATCAATGCAAGGAAATGAAACCACGACGCAACTCCCATTCCCAGGTGACCGGCCAAATCAGGCGAAGACCACCTGGCAATGCCGCCTCGATTGGTAATGTAACGTTTGCAATCCAACTGCTAAGCTCAGCGGACAGATCAGTGACCAAGAAAAGCACCACAGTAACTTATATAACGCAATATGTCATCAAATTGGTGGTCAAGAATTCCAATATCGCTTCCGTTTCTGCATTTTCATGCGTTTCAGTGCCGTAAGTATGATTGCTACCTCAACTCAAGCACAGATTTTTCAAACTTTAGTTCGAGTTTGCTAAACTAACCGAAGTTATGTGTTTCAGAATAGTATATCAGCTATCGGGCTACATAAACAGCTCACATGCGCTGAAACGCTCATTTACCTCAACCTGCTCACGCATGTTTACTAGATGAAAAGCCCATAGAATCGTCAACATGCCATCAAAGGCAAAAACCTTCAAAGAAGCCCGTCCAAACGATCAAGTTAGAATGAAGAAGCGTGAAAATTAGGAGGAAAGAACACAGCCAATGGTGGATTATAGCCGGATTTCCGAATTAATATCTCTCTCATGCATCAGGGATCCGTTTACCAGAACTAGTGCTTGTATGGGTTCAAAGTGTATGGAAACATTTAGGAATGGGCAATACGGGTCCAAATAGAAATGGGGTGTAAATCTTTGTAGCATCGAGTTAAGCCGAAATAGACTTCGATGAAGCGTGCAACGCGTTTTTGTTTATCCCGTTCTTATTTGGTAGACCCGCGTACATATTGTTCGGAGTTGAGAACGGTCGTGGGGCATCGAAAGGACGCAAACCAAGTCACCGAAACAGAAGTCATTGACTGCTTATGTCAGTGATGTATCCTGTTGACGTCGTTCATTTTTTTCTGCTAACCCTCCTTTGCACAACGAATTTCCCGTTTTTGTTATTTTGGTTTGGCGCTTATGGTAGCATTCTTGTTTTTGGCCTGAGCATAAACCGTTCTTTGACCCTATCATCGGACGTGCTGTTTGAGTCAACACCTGGTTTTGCTACCTTGTTAACACGTGACTTTGAGTCGGTCGGGATTTTCGGATCAGTTAGAAATTAGCAGTTCCTAAGCCGGTATATAGAAGCCAGCGTAGTCCCACGATTTGAGGTTTGTAAATTTTTATTAATTTTTATTGTATTCATAGTACGCAATTTTGACGATTTGACTTTTTGGGGATCGAGAGCAACGCGACATGGTACAACAAATCGATGGAAACAATCTATACACGCATACGAAATTACTGAATTGACTGCGGGTTCATAGAGTGACTGAATGAATTCCATTAAGCATACGGTATCGTCCGTTTGCCTCTTTCGAATGACAAATATAGCGTTTCATTTTACGAATGCTTCTGACACTATCATTATTCGTGGTTGTGGACCACAAAATGTGACCAGAACATGAACTTTGACAATGGATCTACTTTTAGTTGGCAAGAGTTTAAACGAGATAAGAACGTTGTAGGAAAAATTCAACGGAACAAGCGGAAAATGGATGGCAAAAACTTCCAGTCTCGTTCCAGAAACACATCTATAACAAAGCTGTAAACAGTGGCCACAAAGAACGTCGACAAGAAAATTAATTGTCGCAGACTTGGACGTAACAGAAGCGGACGCCGTACCGGCTGGTTGCGCACTTTATTATTCACCTGCGATGCAAGGGAGAAATAAACGTTTTACTGAATATACACTCTACCAAGTTTGCTGAATTCGTCGTGTACGTCGAAAAACCTGCGTCTTTTTAAAAGGCATGATCTTGTCGTGCAACAGACCATTTTCGAAAGAACCATAAAGCTCAACTTCAGCTTTTATTTTCCATGCAAACTGTGCGCGTAACGGAAAAAAACGAACATTTGTGCACATGTTGAACAGGTTGACTGTCTTATCAAATAACGATTTTAAGCCTGCTCCATGTAGCACTTTCTCCACGTTGACCGCTATTGCAGTCTGAGTTAGCTTGAATACGTGTATGTGTCAGTTGACCGGCCTCGGATTAAAGCCTCCGGCCAGCATCAACTTAATTGCTTCATTTCGCCCCACTTGTTGATGTGTATTTTCTTTTCTTCTTGGTAAGCCAGTCACTTTACACTTGGACTGGGTGATCCTAGTGAACACAAAGGGTTACTCTCAGTTAGTTGACGGAACAGTACAAATCAACCCTAGTTCGTGTAGAACCTCGAGTGAGTCATCATTCCCGGTAACTAGCATTCGAGTGAGAAATACATGGGCTTCCAAACAGTTTGATCAAGCTTGTATTTGAGATCCGGTATTTGACAGTCTTGCGAACATGGTGTTCCATCATACACAACAACTTATCCATAATCGGTGTTACCTTAACCAATGCCGAAAATCCCGTCTGGTTGCTCCAGCACTAGCAATCCTCATCAGAAAATAACGCCGAATTTCCTTAACCTATGATATATAGATGGAAGGATAATTCATTGATTGCATGAACATCTCATCTAAGGAGTTGTCATTTTAGAAGCTGAGTAACATGTGAACAGTTGACTTGAATTTCCTGACTGAAGAATGAGTGGTACCATATCATAAGTGCGAGTCAATCACACAGTACTGATCAGCCGAACGATTAAGCACTTAAATGCCGGTCAAGATTTCACGGGTTTGACATCCCTTGGTGGCTCTTGGGACCAGCACTCCCGATTATTATTAGTAAAGTGTAAACGACTGTGCACTCTATCTTGACTTTTCACCATTGCCTGGTGAAAACATGAATGTATTTTCCAAAGCTTTTTATATTGTCAACGAGATAGGGGTGAAGCCTAACAAATCTTTCGTTAAGAATGGTACCCTTTCATCAGTGTCAATACTCAAACATTGAACAAATATGTCGCATGCCCGTGAAGGGGGCTGACCTATCTCAGATAACTCCCTCGTTGATTAGTACGAATTTGGAATAAACCGATGGGTTGTGACAGCGTTAAATCCGTCATACCGAACTACTTAAGAATTTAAAGTAATCTGTGCACTGGAAACAGGAGGATTGTCTTTCTCTCAGGTGTCACCACCATTCCTAAGCGAAGTAAAACCAGCCTTCGGTGGTATTCGCGTTTATCTGGCCTTCTATACTACTTCCTAAGAAATTTACACTGGGGGAATCAGCCGTTAGTCACGAATATATGCTATAGCATTAGGTCGAACTTTCCGGAAATTCTGGAAAACCCAGCAGCATTGGCGGTCAAGTAGATTTGAATTCAAAATATACAATAGATCTTTGAAGGCATCACTAACCGGGCACAATATTTGCCCGAATATTACTACGACAAAATCCTCATTACCTGGGTGTTCGAATCATGCTTGAAGTACCTGGTGCCAAATTTTTGATCACCGCAATCATTATTACTTTGGTTCCGTTATCTTAACAGAGTTTCTTGCCTAATAAAGATTTAAAAACCATTTGTCCATATACCGGGAAATTTCTATTCATCAAACGCTATGGAGCAAAAGCCGAAATTTAAGGCAAACGGTACTAAAAGTTCACCTCCTGGGACGAGTCCCGGTCACTTTTTTTCTGAAATCCATCGACTGGATTTCTGTCGTTCTTCGAACGCATTCATACACGGTTCACGCGAATAAATGCACACTAACTCAGGGACCTCCGGATAGGCACTCCGAAGTGCTTTCTGCCACTTGGAATGAAAAAAAACACATAAAGGCATTTCGACCGCGATGAAGTCAGTTAAATTCCAGTGAGGAATGATCCAAACTGCAAGAAAGGATCTTTTCATTGGCTCACGAATAAAGTAAAGGGTATCCATAAGAAGTGTCAGATGCATGTTGACCGGAAATATGAACATATTTTGTGTGTTGGCGGTTTGTTGTGTTCAATCGCAGTGATTATGTCGTCCAGTTTCCTACAATTACTTGGCCGTACAACTAAGACAAGCCTAAATCCCGTAACTTATGTTCCAAACTGACATTCGTAGACCAACCAGGTGCCCGCGTACAGAAGCAAAGGTATCTTTTTCTTGTATTTGGCAAATTTTCATACACAAGTAACAAATGGAAGACATGCATAGAAGTCAAGAACATCAATCAGGTTACATGAAAAAGTCAGTGGATGGAAAAATATTGGCATTTTTTGTACACAGAACTCCATTCAAAATCTGTGTCCCCGTCATGATGTTCGAACCCCATTGATGGAAGTCCTCTGTGGGCTGCAATGTGTGACGCACTGCTTTCCATATGTGAACTATAATGTGGCAACGAACCCTCAGACAACGAACGACAGGCTTCTTCAATTTGAGTTCCCCGAAGTGAGAAAAAATACAGATAAATCAGTGTTGTACGGTCCGACAACATTGTTGGAACTGGAAAATTTTGTCTTCCAGGCAAACTGTATCTTCGAAGCCACGGAAAAATTAAATGCTGAAAAAGGCGATTGTGATTAACCGCCTATTTTGATTGCTCTCTGGTTGACCGCTGGTGGAAACGCCTTTGTAGCATTAGGTTCTCGCTACTCAGGCAGTGAAATGTTAACCTGTGGATCTATTAGCATCTCCCGGCCAACGAATAGTGAATACACAACCACGGAAGATATCGAGAAGTTTGTGGAGAGTTGTTATTAACTTCAACGAACGGTTGTCAAATTTCGAGAAACCAGTGACGTGAACGGATAATGATGAATGGGGATAAAAGCTTCAGTGCTTAAAGGATGGCTCATTCATGTAAACGTAAAAGATTATTTGATACGGTTTAATGTGTTTGCTCCGCAATGCTTTGTTCGTATATATATATATATATATATATATATATATATATATATATAATCACTGACAGCTGTAACAACCGCGTACTTGTCGTACAGTGACTGTAGCTGCCACAGTTTCGTTCACCGATAATTCAGGGAGGTAGGGTAGGTAGCTGCGCACTGGAGGCGAGAGCTGATATATTAGTGCGTAAATGCAGCACTGTAGGTGAACTGTTGAGTGGAGGGTTTTAGAAGAGGGCTATGGATCAAAGGCAATAGTTTGGATGCATGAACGCCAGTGAGTGCGCGACTGGAGTGAAATAATCAACCTGCGTGAATTGAAGCTAAAACTATTGACGTTCATGGTCTACTGACGAAGTAAGCGGTTACGGACTAATCCGCCCGTCATTCACTTTCTGAGAGGAATCACTCAAGTCTTTCATGTGCACGAAGTGAACAAAAACCCGGTGAACTTTTTCGTTATGGAAGAATAATACATGACGTTGATTGCAACTCAAACCTCTTAAATGTGCCATCTAACCTAAAGTCAGCTGTGTACTCAGGATTGTGGGTTATCAAAGTTGCCGGACGAGGAAAAGCAGATAATATTCAGTACACTCCCAGGCACACACATTGCTTCATAATCTAAGTGAAAATAATGACTTACGACCGCATTTCAGTACAAAGTAGCCCCGTTCATTAGCTGAGTTGGATTAGAGATCAAGGACGGCCACACCTTTGCAACCTTGCGACAACCGTGATAAAACAACAAGCTGACACCTGGTAGAACGATTTAGTCAATTGCTATCTGTCGATAGTTTCGAGAAACAAGGTAACATAAAAAAAGTCCTTCACAAAGGTTCATTGTGTCAAGCAGAAAAGGAGTCATATAGGCTTTTGAATCATGCAAATGTATAAAGCTGGACAGAATACGGATAACCGGTCGGAGAAGTGCTCATTCTTAAAGCGCTGAGCAAGCGCCAAGGAGCTGGCTGAGGTAAATTTCTTCTTGTTGCGAACCGGGGCTTGTACTACCGTTCGGCCAAGAAACAACATTATCAATATCTACGTGACCAGTGTCTTATCGACCGGCTGACCAAACCTACCGAATTCTCAGACAATGGGTGACCCTCAGACCGCGTCCTCGGGGAAGTGCATTTTTGTAAAATTACGATGCTCACTTGCAGCCGAAGGGTATGCACGAATGAAGTGAATATTTGTTTCACTCCCGTAGGTCTGCACTCAAAATAAATGCACACACTGTTTGCAGGCCTCCAAAGAGACTGGAAGAAAAAATATGTAAGGAGGTGATGTTTTAAATTCTCGTTTGATAATACAAACCACCCTTATCCGGAAACAGTTGGCTTTTGACATGTGAGCAGTATTGTTGAGTGTCGTGCTTCGAATAACTAATTTAAGTAGAGTTGGTTATAATCTGAACTCTACTACTACTCTCTACTACACCCTACTTGTTGTGCGTGAGTAGTAAATTTTTCCAGAAGCTTTATTTGTGAACCCTCTGTACTAGCTAAATAATCCGACGCATAAGTCTCGACCAGCTGTTAGTATAAGGCAAACAACAACCCGGGTTTTCGATTAATTCCAAGGAATGCTGGGTGATGATGACGATTTGATGTCGCCGATACTGAAGAGGAGCTGCGTGACAACGACAAAATAATATCGACGGTTATCTATAAATGACCTTGTTGCATATACGTATCTTGCTATTATTGGTAAAGACGATGCTGATGATGGTGCCAATACGTAACCAAAAATTGGGGCAAACTGTTCGCGCTTCTTCGTCTCCCTGAAACTGAAGTGCGCTCTTGTTGTATTCTATTGTCTATAAGATTATTTTTTTAAAGTTTATTGAGGTAAACACTTCTGTGGCTACGGAAAGCAAAAAATTACTGCCCGGGAGCAATTTATATTTGGATTTGACAGGATTCGTCTTCCAGCTAAGGACCAAAATCTATTAACCGGGCATCTGAGCACCCAGAACGAATGTGGTAGGTTTGTAGCTAGAATGCATCTCTCGGGCTGGGAAAAATATGCAATCTTAGAGGCTTGTCCCTGACAATGTATTAAGAGCAGACGAAAACAGAGTCATAAGAGTGATGTTTCGCCTTTTTTCATGGTAAGTTTCTAAAGGAGATATTCATCGAGAAGCCATTACGCCTAGAAATCTTGGTATGACAGAAGAAACAAATTATCCGAAGGATACCTAGGAAAGTAAGATGTTTGAATCAGGTCAGATAAAGACGCTTGAAATGTCGTTGGCACAAATTTGAAAAAAATATGGCCCTGGTTGGTTGCTCAGCGACCACTCCAGAAAGATAGCAGCCTATTTTTTCTCCGCTACCAGGAAACATTTTGACAACCCACAACCGGTTCTATCCTTCTTCGGACTCATCGAACAGGAATAGCCTTCTGTTTTCCAACGGCATTTTTGTTTTACTTCATTCCAAATTGTGAACCGCCCATGAAGTACGTCCATTCGCACATTTATTGACTTTTAACGGTAGGCGAACCTAAATCTCAGCTGAACATCTCGTTTTTGTTATTATTCAAATGAATCTGTGGCACAGGTCCCCGCCTCATTTTGCAGTCGGTACGATAATGGGGACACTGCGGTATATTTTCCAAGAATGATTATGAACGATTGTGGACAAGTCTTGACTTGTTTCCTCCATCCTTCGGTACCGTATCCGACTTTTCGCTAAATTTGCGTTCAACTTATAATAACAAGTGAACGAAAATAGCGAACTACAGCCACTTTCACATGAACTAATTTCTAGCGAAAAACTAATTTAAGTCTTTCAGTTGTGCTCTCCTGAATGTGCTGCGCGTGAACTGCCTCAGGTTTCGTTTGGTATCGCATTGAATTTTTGAGGAACGCTACTCAAATTTAATGAAAATTCTTCAACAGTTTACAAGCGGTTATGTCCCTCCTTTTTGTTGAGGCATCCTCCAGTCAATCCTGATTTCTACTTGGGTCCGTTTGCAATGTACACTCATTTGCGCACTAATTCAATGTCTACAGCAGAGTCAACTAAATCCAACTCAATCTTTTGTTGAGTTAAACAGCATAATAAACAATAGATTTACCTAGATCCGTTTTGGCCTACAATCAAAACGAAATTGGCGTATAGTTTATTTTCAACGAAACTAACTACACACAACGGCTGCTTAGAAGGATAAAGACAGCCTTGGCGAGCAATCCGTAATTACAAATTCAGGTAATTTTCCAACCATATGAACGTTTCCAGAGTTGTGATGGCCAAATGGCTCCGGGACGTTGCTATGGTAATTTCGAGTATTCGCCTTCTCCGTCGGATCAGAACACACAAGGAATAAATTAAGAGATTTGGGTTCCAATCTTCGTTGATGAGCGCATGAACGGACCACTGGCAGACTGGGGGGCTGGTTACGAATAGCGTCGAAAGTTAATTTGTAGAATTTATTCATGAAACATTAATATGAACGTATCAGTTTCTAACTGAACCAACAACTCTATTTCGCTCTAGGTTGTCCTTCACGAAATCACTCTGTAAACCCATGAGATAGAGAGTAACAAGATAGACAGTAGTGTCGTCAAAACGAAAGCAGATTTGTACCATTGATATATCTCTTTACAATTAATGAAGATAATTCTTCACCCCCCATTGTCGGTATGAAAGCTCTATTACTACACTTGGACCGGTGTTTTCATTTCTGTATTGGATCCTTTTGTGATGAGTTTGCTTTAGTTTTCCGCTCTATTACTACACTTGGACCGGTGTTTTTGTATTGGATCCTTTTGTCAAGAATTTGCTTTAGTTTTCTGGGTAAAGGCAATCCTCAGTAGCCGAATCGCGGAATGTAAACGCTTTTCAAGTTGACCACTTCTTGACCTGGCGCGAACAACCCGAACAAACGGCCAAGGTTCTGTCTTCTAACTTCATGCTATCGCCATGTTATCGGTAGTTTGGACTAACCTCTGGTCTGAGGCTTATATCCAAATCAAATTCCCTGACAATAGTGTGACTGAGGGAATGCAGAAACAGTTTGTTTGGCGAAGATCAAGTGATCACTGTTCACATGTCGTCCGTTTTATTTAAAATGAAGGTGAATCTTACCTTGTATACTGCATGCAGGACAGTATCCATCGGGGAACTAGAAGCAATACGCTGACCCCATATCCCTAATGACAACTGCAATCTGTTTGTCGAAAGCAACGTTTTGCAGGTGATAATGTTGAATAATGAACTTGGGATAAACTAGGAAGTGAACCTCCATATAAGGAACTATCTCTGAGAAAGAAGAAGTACTAGTTTAATCAGAGGCTGAGTTTTCGTTTTCCCTAATCGTCAAATCTCGGATGCAAGAAAGATTGGTTTCACGAAGAACTTTGTGCACTAATTACATAGATAATGTAAGTGTCTGTCGTTCATCGTTCACCGGTTACCGGTTACCGGTTTCGCAAACCTTGCGGTCCTATCTCCATTTTAGACCCCTTTTAGACAAAGAGTTAGTTCAATGTCCCTAGCAAAACAATAAAAGAATAGGGAGATCGAACACATCATTTCATTTCGGAAACGCTTTCAAGGTTGTTTCCAGAGGACGTGGGTAACAAAGCACTTTCTATGGCGTGGCTCACTGAGTGTGCAAACAATCGCCATATCATGTTTTACTAGATACTGCCATCTTGTTACATACGAGAGACAGGAAACTATCTTGCAGACAGTTAGTTTACGAATTGAAAGTAAGTCATGAAAACGGAATCCGGACCTGATGTACAGAATGAAGGGTGTTTCTGCTCATGAGGAATCTGGTTAAATGAGCCATAAGAATGCGGGTTAAATGAAGGGGTATGTTGTGTGCTCAAACTAGCCTCATGAGGGCAAAATCAAACTGAAGTACAAAAATGATTGCATTACAACTCGAATCCGTCCATCTCTACAGGTTATGATAAAGCGCACCTTTACTCTAGCCAATCTGGCATTTCTGTCAGAAATGGTGAACGCCTCCAGTGCTTCGTAAGGTTATCATTCAAAATCTATTCTTTTCACGTTTTGGACAATGAATAACAGCTACTGTGCGGATGTTCACATGTAAAACCAAGAGTCATCTGTCTGTATTCATATGAGAAATTTTGTGGGTAGACAGTTTTGATCAGTTGACAAAACTAACTGATAAGCCAACACAAGCCATTTTTCGAACAGACTGGACAATCCCAAGGTAGTAATTCGTCAGACCAACCCTGGCAATTAGACCGTTTACACCAATGTGGTTGTTGCTCAGCTGGCTTTCGGTCTGTTTTTGAGGCTTGGCCACCGGCTGTCAAGTGTTTCGTGATCAAACCAAGAGACCTTTTTACCACATACCAGCCGTGGCTGCTCACTGATGATGATACATATGAAGGCCAGATGCCAACTCCGGTAAACTGACCAACGACCCCCTGTTCAGCAGTCAGTTAGCGCAACCGTAGAACTATTAGTGCGAAACTTAACAAGGCGGTCTTGGACCGCCTAGATCTAGCCAATTTACGCAACTACACAAGATCTGTGCTGATTTTCAAACTTTTTGGAAATGAGTAGTGTAGGGACAAGTAAACTTTTGAGTACCCGCTTTTAGTTAATAGAAGCACCTAAACGCATTGTGTTCGAACTTGAAGAGGCAACATAGTGTACATCATTCTAGGCACAACAGGCACATGTTCCACCTGCTGGTCAAAAGATCCACATAAACAGACCTTGGTCTCACCAAATTGGGTCAAGTGATATCCACCATTTTCACAACCGGGAGCCGAACAGCTGAAGCATGCAACCCCCAGGGGTTCCGTCTATTACGTGAAATCAAGCGTGAAAATTCGTCATACTTGCAGTGATGGAAGTCAATTATCAACAGGGCTACGCTGGCTAACGCCGTCAGGAAACCTGAGGGCCGATCCAGAAGTGACGCCTCAGGATCAACATATGACTGATTAAGACAAATCAACAGTCATCAGTCTACCCAGTTTAGACAATACCAAATTCATACCTCTCTTTGTGGCCCTGACGCGCACTGTCATTTTAGTTGGTGCATTGCCATTATGTACACCAGATATTTCATTTCAATGCGTCCATCAGACGTATCGCCTTATAGTGAGATATATCCAAAGGGAATACTTAACTATGTCTACGCAATTTCGGTCAATTTTGTGCCCGTTCACAGCGTGCGTCCGACATCCTATGGCCTGTCGTTTAAAGATTTGCTTAAGGCTTCAAATTAGTCACTTGGTGAAAGAGGAACCTTTACTTCATAAAATTCTACAGTAATTAATTTCAACATAACAATGACACTTTGTGAATGCACTCATTGGAAGCTTGCATATGGTGCAATCTNTTAGTTCAATGTCCCTAGCAAAACAATAAAAGAATAGGGAGATCGAACACATCATTTCATTTCGGAAACGCTTTCAAGGTTGTTTCCAGAGGACGTGGGTAACAAAGCACTTTCTATGGCGTGGCTCACTGAGTGTGCAAACAATCGCCATATCATGTTTTACTAGATACTGCCATCTTGTTACATACGAGAGACAGGAAACTATCTTGCAGACAGTTAGTTTACGAATTGAAAGTAAGTCATGAAAACGGAATCCGGACCTGATGTACAGAATGAAGGGTGTTTCTGCTCATGAGGAATCTGGTTAAATGAGCCATAAGAATGCGGGTTAAATGAAGGGGTATGTTGTGTGCTCAAACTAGCCTCATGAGGGCAAAATCAAACTGAAGTACAAAAATGATTGCATTACAACTCGAATCCGTCCATCTCTACAGGTTATGATAAAGCGCACCTTTACTCTAGCCAATCTGGCATTTCTGTCAGAAATGGTGAACGCCTCCAGTGCTTCGTAAGGTTATCATTCAAAATCTATTCTTTTCACGTTTTGGACAATGAATAACAGCTACTGTGCGGATGTTCACATGTAAAACCAAGAGTCATCTGTCTGTATTCATATGAGAAATTTTGTGGGTAGACAGTTTTGATCAGTTGACAAAACTAACTGATAAGCCAACACAAGCCATTTTTCGAACAGACTGGACAATCCCAAGGTAGTAATTCGTCAGACCAACCCTGGCAATTAGACCGTTTACACCAATGTGGTTGTTGCTCAGCTGGCTTTCGGTCTGTTTTTGAGGCTTGGCCACCGGCTGTCAAGTGTTTCGTGATCAAACCAAGAGACCTTTTTACCACATACCAGCCGTGGCTGCTCACTGATGATGATACATATGAAGGCCAGATGCCAACTCCGGTAAACTGACCAACGACCCCCTGTTCAGCAGTCAGTTAGCGCAACCGTAGAACTATTATTGCGAAACTTAACAAGGCGGTCTTGGACCGCCTAGATCTAGCCAATTTACGCAACTACACAAGATCTGTGCTGATTTTCAAACTTTTTGGAAATGAGTAGTGTAGGGACAAGTAAACTTTTGAGTACCCGCTTTTAGTTAATAGAAGCACCTAAACGCATTGTGTTCGAACTTGAAGAGGCAACATAGTGTACATCATTCTAGGCACAACAGGCACATGTTCCACCTGCTGGTCAAAAGATCCACATAAACAGACCTTGGTCTCACCAAATTGGGTCAAGTGATATCCACCATTTTCACAACCGGGAGCCGAACAGCTGAAGCATGCAACCCCCAGGGGTTCCGTCTATTACGTGAAATCAAGCGTGAAAATTCGTCATACTTGCAGTGATGGAAGTCAATTATCAACAGGGCTACGCTGGCTAACGCCGTCAGGAAACCTGAGGGCCGATCCAGAAGTGACGCCTCAGGATCAACATATGACTGATTAAGACAAATCAACAGTCATCAGTCTACCCAGTTTAGACAATATCAAATTCAAACCTCTCTTTGTGGCCCTGACGCGCACTGTCATTTTAGTTGGTGCATTGCCATTATGTACACCAGATATTTCATTTCAATGCGTCCATCAGACGTATCGCCTTATAGTGAGATATATCCAAAGGGAATACTTAACTATGTCTACGCAATTTCGGTCAATTTTGTGCCCGTTCACAGCGTGCGTCCGACATCCTATGGCCTGTCGTTTAAAGATTTGCTTAAGGCTTCAAATTAGTCACTTGGTGAAAGAGGAACCTTTACTTCATAAAATTCTACAGTAATTAATTTCAACATAACAATGACACTTTGTGAATGCACTCATTGGAAGCTTGCATATGGTGCAATCTATGCCCAGCCAATAAGATGTAACAAAATTCTCTCAAAAGATACAACCGTTTCACAACTCTCCTTTTGTCTCGACTAACAACAGGACAGCCAGAAGAGGCCGATTTCATTAAAACTGTTTTGGAAAAAGTCGACCGTTTGAAGCAAACATCAAATCTTGACTGAAATGCTGAGTAAAAAATTACACTTGTTTCATCGTCGGCACTGCTCATCTCATGAAATCCCAGGCAGCTGAGATCCCATGATCGCTTGGCTGATAGGTTGAACAATCGAACGTTTTTGCTGCGGGCGACTGAAAGGCAGTGTGTGTAGCTCTCACTTAGCCAGACTATGGTAGCATGCATCGTTCAACCATGGAGAGCAATTCATTAAATCCTCGAGTGACGATTTCTCAGACGGAAGTTTATCTTATTTTGTGCATATTATTCTCCCTCTTAGTGGCGTACTATTTGTTGGTTGTTTGGGGTTATTTACGAATTTCCACTGAACATTTCATCGCAATAAGGATGAAGCGGATGCAAAGCGATTCTTGGCTTCTCAGTATAATGTCTGCACTTATAGGAAAAAAATTCAACAGGGAATGTCGAAGTGCGTTTAAAAGTTCGTCACGCATACTCAGAGTTGACGCAACGTGCGCACTGGACTATCAAGCTTCTAGGCATGAAATAAGTGGCATCATTAAAACGATATTTTCGGTATGTCCAACGGATGGTCCGTTCCAGGATCGGTAAATGATGCGAACGATTAGCTGGCCGGGATCTACCAGCCCACCATGTTGAATGTGGAGTCCAGTAACCCACCATCATACAAGCACTCCAAGTCACAGGTTGACGAAGAGGCTCTATCTGTTGTGGAGTGCTGGCCAAGACTGACAAATAAAAGTTACGAAATCGATCTGCCCTGGAAAATGTATTTGCCGAGCTTGCCATCAACGTATTGCTCTTCTTGTCAAAGTCTCGCCCCCTTGGTAAATAAATTAGGACAGTCATTTCCGCGACCTCCCCGTCACAGCCATTATCGAACATAAGGTCAAATGAAATGCTGAGCAAGTTAATCATGACTAAGAAGGCGAATATGCTTGCCAGGATTGGGACTTGACACACCACCCATTGGCCCACCCTCACAAGCCGAATAAGGCTGATGGCCATAATACACTTATTGGTGGAAAAATGAAAAAAGTGCACTTGAAGTTACCTCCGGCTCGAGCAGAATACAGTCAAGGACGAAAGGATACTCAAAACGTGGGATATCAATAGTCATTGGGGATGCTGACCTGATTCACGTCAACCACATTTACCAAGTGCCTCAGGCCAGGGTGATATGAACAAAAAGTAGAGTGACTGAGTGACTGATCAGTTAACCGGCTGAATATCCACAACCTTGTTTTATTCTGGACTGTTGCCTCCTCCTACGAATCATTAGCGACCAGCAACTATTGTTCTTATTTGTTCTAAATAATCATAACCGATTATTATAACACCGCTGGGCTTCTCTGCTGCTCGTCCTCCGGGGTTTTTTCTCCCACTTAGGGTCTGTTTACTCTCTGTTTATCAGTCCCAAGATTTTATTGCCTGTCCGCGATCGCTTGCAGTTTCCTCTCTACAGTGCCCATTTCGGAGAGTCTGTTTGAACGGAAAGATAGTTCTCCTGGGATCGAAACAGGAACTCTACGGATTGTAGATTTTCGCGGCATCCAGACTTCCCATTGAGACTCAATGTTACCTTTAAACGGACCTGGACACACATTCTGATCTAACATGTAGCCCGTGCTGCCACGTCACTCTGTCATGTAAAGATTGCAGACAGTCTCGGCTACCTCCCGAACTTACTGTGTGCCTTCTGCGCTGTTGCCGCTCTATACGGCTTATCTACATTGTCTGTGTGCCCGTATCTATCTCTGGTTCTGCTCCCACCGATTGCACTGTCGTGCGTGAAGGTATCGGATTATGCGTAGTTTTCAATGCAGTATTAATTGGTACTACTGCCTACTGAACACGAACTGCCTATAATCCAATAACTCCAATCCTCCTGTTAAATACTTAGCCTCCCCAAACTAACAGCCGTATTGTGCAAGGAGCTTCTCCATAGATAGCCACCTGCTTTCATTCGCACGGCACTGCTCAACGGATCTTGCGGTCGACTTTGGCTAGAACTGATTGTTGTAGATTGGTTTTTACAATCCAGTAACGTGACTAAACGGTCAGCTAGGTGAATATATTGTGGAGACCAATAATCCCGACAAATGCACTCATTTGTGTATCAACTGGGTTTTTCACGGGAGACTCAAGCGAGTAACTCGTTCATGATAGTCTTCCGTGGAAATCCAGTTGATTCAAAAGTGAGTGTATTTGTCGAAATCTACCCAATGTAGGTTCATGTAGAACATAAATTTGACGCAAAATTGGGGACTGCCCCTGCCTGATGAGCCTGAGGAAGAAGGACGAAAGCAGTGGTGAGCTGCTGAACAGTATCCAGCAACCTTGTGAGTAGTTTCTTTAGGAGACGACCAAATTTAATTCAAATGCATGCAATAGCTCCGAAGAGGCGTTCGGTGAGAACATCTTGCGGTGAATTATGACAAACTTCTAACGGTGATTTGGAGAGAGAACTAAGAATTTACTAACGAGTGTAATCAAGGTCGTCAGACTTAATGGAACCTGTGCACGGAACAGCTCAGCTAATGAAATTCTGGTTTTTACGTGTGCTGTTTTACAAATGGCCTTCGGAACCAACTATAAAAGTATGGAACCAGCATGCCATCTAACAAGACTAGCCCAAGGTTCCAAAGAAATGGCAAACGAAATGGAGCTGTATACCAGCATGTCTCAATTTTCGTCTGACATGTATAGCCAGGTTTTGGCGGCTCAACCAAGTAAGTTGTTTCATTACAAACACTAAACGCACATTCTGAAGTGGAGGCGCAAAATGTATTCATGTCCCCTCTCAGCGTCTTCGTAGCATTGTTAATGACGTTGGTTGGTGCTGGAGGCCAAACGCGACTGGAATTGCGGCAGAGCTTGCATATCCCACGAGAATTAGAAGACGACGAAGTGCACAGTTTGTTTGGATCAGTGTTGAAGAACCAGTTAATGCAGTCAGACGATGTCAATGCGTCCCTGGCAAACCGATTGTTTATACTTCAAAGTATAACGGTGCTCGATGATTTCATGGATAAACTGAAAAATAGTTACACTGCGGAGGCAGAGATGGTGTGTGTTCACCATTCAACCAACTTGGTTTGTTTCAGATGAAAGATTATGCCGACATGGAGGCAAGGCGACAGCGAATTAACCAATGGGTTTCTGATAATACAAATTCAAAGATACCGGAACTTCTCGCCGAAGGTGTACTATCGGACAACAGCGTAATGGCGCTTGTGAACGCAGTGTACTTTAAAGGTTAGACTTGATTTCATTACCGTAGTTCCGTTTACCTAAAGGCTTATGGAAGTACCAATTTGACAAAGAGACAACTAAGAACGGATCGTTCCACTTATTGGATGGAAACGCAGTTGAAGTGCCCATGATGGCGATGACCGAACGCTTTCCGTATGAGGACCTACCTGATATGGATGCTGTAGCTGTAAAGCTCCCATTTGGTAACAGTACGTAAGTGCGATCAACATGTGCTGTCCAACCTTAGTGAAAACGAAATGAGATGACCAAAAGATACTGCTTAGTTGAACAGTTTTTGACATTATATAAAGCAGAAAACCATTCAAGAGCACGAATAAAATTTTCCTCAAATCTCTCTTCAGATGGGAACTGTTGGTCGTGCTACCAAACCAAAAAGATGGTCTTCAAAACTTGACGATGCATTTTCACGCCAATGATACGTTGGAAGCGTTGCTGGCGAAACCGTTCTTGCCAAATATATTGGACATTAGTCTTCCACGGTTCAAGCTATCCGAACTAAACCCGTTGGATATGAAAACGCTGTTACAGAATTTGGGGCTTGAGTCTTTGTTTAGTCAATCAGCGGATCTCTCAAAACTTTCTCCTGATGGGAATATATTTATCTCGGAATTTGTGCACAAAGCAATAATTGAAGTGAGTTTTTAGCTGACTAAAATGAGGAAAAAGCTACTTTGAAATTTGACTGTAGACAACCTATTTTTTTCTATTTGAGTTCTGTGGAAACATTCATACTACACTTTATCCTAGATCTGACAAGTGAACAACGAATCGGAAATTTTTTTGAAGAGGATCGTTCATGCTTTCTTTATCACAAAACCTCATCAAAATTGTTGTCTGTCTTTTGAATTTTCGCAACATCTGCGGCGTAACGATAGGTCCTTTCACAATGACAAATCATTCGTGACCGTGGTGCCTCTACCAAGTGTCACGAATTCAGTGTCAACATCTCGATTGGTCTCGACCACCAGACAAAACCCTTTTCACAGAGTCGGTCTCAAGCCCTTGGCAACAATGACCAGCTCATTTGTTTTGGACAAAACCCATGGGGTAACACTGACTACGTGAACATTATATCTTGTGTTTATTCCTGCCTGGAAAATCGCACAAACTTGAGCCACTTATACCCCTTCAGTTCTCCACACGTAGGCGCAGGGTATTGGTCGGTGACGTGTCATGGATGACTTGGTACACACACCACAGTTGGTCGGTTTTCAAACATACCATGGGTGCTAGAGCCACAATGAGCAACAGCGTGCCATCGCTGTGCAACCTGAAGACTTATGAATCGAAGTCTTTTTACGCTGAAATATTGAGAATTGATCAAGTGAAGGGACCATACATGAAATGTTTAACAAGATCAACGATTCGGGTATCTTCCAGAATTAGCAGCAAAATGATACTACAAAAAAGGTTACCACTTTAACAAAAAAATTCCCCGATGAAGAAATCGTTCCTTAGGTGGCTTGATTATATTTTCGCAAAGTAACCGGAATGCATGAGAGGCTGCTGATAGAAAGGTTTTTGACGAAGGGTTTTTTCATGAATAGGTGGTAGGTATAATCCAGTTCCTCGCTAGGTAACTGTCATCAGTAGTGTGACTGATGATAACCATTCGCAGTAATTGTTTTTCAGAGATTCGCTCAGAAGAGAAGCCGCTATTTTGTGAAAATTACGTCAGTGTACCTCCTGTGTGAATGTATACAGACATCACATCCCATCATTCGTCTTTGTCCCCTAGATATTATCTTGAAGTTCTGTCTTCAGATACCATTGTCACTACAAGTTTGATTTGTAGTTTCACAAAACATCGCACAACTTTTTGGTTCACTGGAGGCAAAATTCACGATTGACACTGTATGGATCTTAGCTTCAGCCTCAGTTATGTGTTGGTGCTCTTAAGTCGCCTAAAAGCTCCGCGATCAGAAGCTAACTGTGGCTATCTGTTCTCGCCCAATTGGAACGGCAGAATCAAGTTTTCAAGACCTTTAAGAATCGAAATGATGAATTTAACACTTCCGTCTGTACCTTCAGGTTAACGAGGAAGGTGCCGAGGCTACAGCCGGATCGGGCGTCATCGGTGGCAGATCAAGGCCCATCGAATTCCATGTTGACCACCCGTTCGTCATGGCACTGGTTTACAATTCTACTCTTCCTGCTTTTATTGGACACGTTGCCAATCCTGAACTCCTCTAAAGGTTATCTTTAATGGCTTGAGACAATCTTTGTACTTGTGGATCTACTTATTTTGATTAACCCTCAGTACAGATCTCCGCAGCTGTGTTATAACCGCCACCCGCTTGCTGATTTTACTGCGTTTTCTCCAATCCAGTTACACCCGCCGCTAAAGTTTTTTGTCTTTTGCCCAAGAAGTTTTAGCAGCTGGTGAAAGAATAAAAAAGCTGTTGTGCAAACTACTCAAAGACTTGAGATTTTCTGAATTTTCTGCAAATTGCTATGGACTACAACGCTATTAACACACATTCCCACTCGTATGCTGAGTGGGTTTCGAGTAGCAGCTCTTTTATATAATTTGAAGTTAACCTCAACTGCGGTATCGCAACCAACAGACTTTTGATAAAGAGCGGAGGAATGCTTCATAACCTAAGAACACAGATTAGTTGACGAAATGCTTTGGGCAAGGTTTTTTTTTCAACTCATACAGTTGCAGAGTTTAAGAGAACAGTGTTTAAAGTATCTGAATGAGCATGATGTATATGAACAGGAAATCGAGTGAAGAACGATACTGTCTACCTAGTAGAGAACACCTAATTGAGGTCACCAATACGGTGACAAAGAATAAAAGGAGCGAAATCAACCCTTGCTAGCTTTTGAAACCAGGAGGACGATAAGCAGCTCAGTAGTACGACGTCTACCAGACACGGCACACAATGTGATAGAGGCCAAAGCTTTTGCGTTGTTTACAAGGCGTCGACTAATCAACCCAGATCGGTACAGCAACGCACAATCGTAGTGGCTGAAGCTACGCCATACGAACGACGTCTACCAGACACGGCACACAATGTGATAGAGGCCAAAGCTTTTGCGTTGTTTACAAGGCGTCGACTAATCAACCCAGATCGGTACAGCAACGCACAATCGTAGTGGCTGAAGCTATCGCCATACGATATCGCGACTTGATCCTTTGTAAGCCAAAATGCTTTGTTCGTGTGTTGTACTTGCCATTGTTCAACTCACCTCCCCCCATGCATACACACCGTACACTACCCGCACTGGCAATCCCAAGCCACACTATTGGTGACCTGAACTAGTTGTTAATTGATAGGTAGACAGCGTCGTCTCTCATTTGATTTTCTGTTCACCTACACCATGCGCATTCCAATATTTTAAATATTGTTCTCAATTTTTCAACTGTATGACTTGAAAATAGCTCGGTGAAAATATGTTCGTCAACCAATATGTGTTCTTATTCTAAATGAGAATTTTCGGAACATCATATTCTGGAACTGTAAACCTAAACATTTTTGAGAAAAAATACGGCGACGTGAAGAGCTCCTGATAAGCTATAAACGGCTGCTTTTATGTTTAGTTTTCAACTTGCATAGGTTTAGAAACTTCGTGCTAGGGCGTGGTGTTTTAATGTAAGGTAGAAAACCTAGCACAAGGTGTAAAATTACAGAAGCTGACACAGTTTCCTACGGAAGCTTCAAAAATGAATCAGTTGCAACATTCTGTTTTGAAATCGCGGTGGCTCTAAGAAAGGAGAGTAAGGGAGCATATTCAGTAAAACCTAGACAGCGAATTCCCCTCCGAATAAGGAATCGTGACTAATGGGCAGACTGAAACAACACTTAAGCGGTGTCCTGTGGTATATGCGGTTTCTGTTATTTGCAGGTGATAATAACATGGTCTTTAAATTGGACATAAAGAACAACGAACGTTCTAGAAGGGTTGGGTAAAGTCTCAATTCTCTACCAACTGTCGTCATATTAAACATAGAATAATCGCCCCGGTGAACGGGAAAGCGTTAATACGTGTAACGCAAAAGTGAAGAAATTCAAGCTGGATGGGAACAGTGAGAATTTAAAAAAGAAAAATAGAAGGGAGAGAATCGTCAGCTAACTTCGGCAGGGAATTCTGATGTTTAGATAAATCCGTACATGTTCATCGCCGGTTTGAGTGGACCAATATCCATGCTGTTTGTTCAACGAAGGACGCTCAATCTTGAAATAGTACACCATCTTTGATGAGGTTGTTGAAAATCCTTTGACAAACCACGACCTTTCTTGCACTGCTTGCGACTAATCAGATGAGCTCTCATTCTTCTTAGCTTAAGTTTTTTTCAGTGTGTTGGAGTAGATGTTGTCTGTGCGACTTTGTGTTATAGATGTATGCCCCAATCTGTTCTTCCTTCGCTTCAAATCGTCGCTTCGATGAGCGTTCCAACGCACAGCGTCATTTGTCTTTGTCGTTCTTTTGATGTTTTCAAGAGTTTTCACGTATAAACTCATGCTCGTTGACATCACCATAGTTATGCGGGTACGAATATATGTGTTGCTTTTCAGTAAACAAAATTTGCTGGTGCAGTGTTTCAAAATTTCTCCACGAAACAAAGTCTGTCCATGGACTGCGTGTTCAGGAAAACAAAGTTCGAAAAACGCTGGAAAACTATTACATCCCGATCGAAGCGTCAAATATCCGATTCTCTGAAGACCGGTTCGAATGGTTGCCGCTTCTAATTCGAAAGCACTGGTCAATGGGAATACATTTCCCTAATTGCCTACATGGTTGATAGTGTTAAAAGATATGAAAATATATCCGCGGGAGATCTAAAACGACAAAAATATTTTCGAAACCAGACTCCAAATAACTTTGTTCCCTTATTCAGCTTTGATCTCCAACTCGTTTCGGGACTACAGATTTTAGCACTATTCATACCCGATGATGAATATTTTGGGCAGAAGCTCTGCATCTAGGCATTTAGAGACTATGTTTAAAAGTCAAAAGGGAAACTTCGAAGTGAGAGCTGAGCCTCATACCTGCGGTGGTTGGTTTAATAAATTGTCTGGGTCATGTGAAGAGATTGGAGTTTCATCACGCAAAATGAGGCAGCTGAGATGCGGACAGCTTGAGAACAAAAACGGAAGCACTCTGCTAGTCCGGCAGGGACACAGACACTTTGTTTTTAATCGCACTGGTTGCGTTTAAACTCTTAATAACTATTTAAGTTTTTTTGAATGAATGACACCAACTATGACCCAAGCGTTGCCCTACATTCTTTTACTGATAACCGTGAATATACACACTGGAAGGTCTTTTGCGGTTTGACTTAATGGATGAGACGATTGTGTGTTCATCAGTGATGCTCTCAATGGATTCACTATCCACCAGCCACCAAGTCGGTGGATGTCCTCAGTCATCTGACCGATTTAGCTAGCCAAACATTAGAACCATTCATGCAATTCACAGCACGTCGCCTATTTGGATGAACCTCGAAAGTTGACTAAATCCATTCAACCTTGCGATACGTTTTGCCTTCTGAACACACTTGAGCATGGCATTCGTATAAGTTCATAGCTTTTACTTGGTGCTTCCCCAACTGCTTGATCGAAGGGTTCTGATAATCCATTCATTGATAGCCAGCTTATGTGAGGCAGTAGAAGGTCATCTGGTTTAAAATCTCTCAGTTTATGCTGTCAAATATTTGCCATCAGTGATTCTAAGTAGTTTGGATTTCCGGGAGATGCGATAGCTAGATGTAGCGGTTTTTCTGTGTTTCCTTCTTGTTAAAAAGTGGATTTCCTTCAGTGCACGCGAAATCAAATTGCTGTCTACAAAGTCGCTTCCGATACTACCCTTTCAAACTTACCAAGATAAACTCAGGGGATTATTCACAAGAAGACATGTTTCCCTCAGTAAGCTGGATGAATATAAAGAACCGCAGGTTTGGGTTTTACAACTGAGTGTAGAACTAAATTTCGGGCTTCCGCGTCTTGTTTACAGTGTGAGCACGAGGAACATGTATGTATATTAGTCAAAAGGCCTTGAAAACCTTGAGTTGAGCTACTTAGCCTATCTGAATCAAACTGCGGTGAAGACCCTGGTTTAGTAACCTACAGCTACAAAACTGTCGGCGGCTCTGAAGAAGCTGTGAAATGGAGAGAGATTGGGATGCTTGTCTGAGGAACTTTCCTTGCACAAAAGGACCGACGCTGCCCAAAGAAATTCCTGACTTGCTATAGACAGTTTAGGGGACGGAAGTTGTTCCGCAATGTTTGCATGTTACAACAATAATTCCCCTTTATGACTGAAAACACTCAACGAATGACAAGAGACTAGCACTCAAGTCACCTACGATGGACGGCGATCAGAACTATGACTTTCACACTACTCAAAATCTTGGTTGCTGACTTTCTAGAAGGAAGCATCACTGGACACCAGAATGGGTTAAAAAATATTCAACTCTAGCACTCAACTGCATGTCACTAGATGGAAGCATGAGCACTGGAATATTGCAAATTTACCCTAGCATGGACAGGGTAAGTCCCTTCAATATATAAATATGTCCGAAAAGTTTATACGTACATAAAGGTAGATGAAAACTTGGACCGAGATGGATGAACTGATTTTAACTGCATACTTCACTTGGAACTGCCAACAGGAAGCAGTTTAGCTAAGCGACCTCAAGGCTGCTGATTGATACAAGCAAAATGTCGGTCAAATATAGATCCTTGATTTCTGTTCCTGTTCCACTGACTTTGTTCAGTTCCCAGAAGTCGCCGTTTTTACTTGTCCCTCACTCCTTCGGAAAACAGAGTAGACTCTAAGCAACAATCCAGGCTAAACCGTTTTTAAGAAACTTATCACGGTTATTGATCTACAAATTTAATCCACGTTTTCCCAGATAGACTCGACAAACCATACCTGCTCTTCAAGCTTTCACAAGCTTCACGATCAATATGAGCAATTAGAAAGTTTGCATAAATTTAGAGTTTATAACCGTTTTCATGTGAATCTATGCTGAACATTAAAATATCTATTTTCGTTACCTCATGTGGTTCCTATTTTATCAAACAAACAAAACTGCATTACCCACTTTTGAAATGAAAAATAGATGTTGAGTGTAGGGTGCCGCGAAACCTAGTGATCTTTCTAACTATCTAGAATGCTATGTGAGTTCTACGTGATCTATGAAGAGTTAATCATAGAATTCGTTTAAAAGCCTACACATATGTGTGGATCAGTTGCACATAGTGAAGACGATGCCGACAAACCTGGACGGGGTTTCTTCAGTGGTACGACAACACCATGGTGTTTAAATCAGTGACAATGGTGGTGAGGTAATATGAATCTGTTCACTCGTCTTCTAACGGAATGATACCAATGAATTCGTCTACACAGTCAACTGTACTAGGCGTGACTCATCAACTGAAACTTCAGCATCATTTTAAGCCGATCATTTGAAACGCTTATTCAATTAGTTAATCACAGATGTGGAAATTGCTTGTGGGATTGTTACTATAGTTATTTCAAGCATATTGATAAACCAGATTCTGTTTTAATTCTTCCAATCTTCAGTTGATCACAAGTTGTACTCCCTGTATTTGGTCGATCAATATTGTTTAGGGTGCTAGTTTATGCACGCCTCGACTTGCTATTTGTCTGCATTGGGAGGCTCAAAAGCATTCCTACTACTCACAGATATTCGGCAGTATGGAATATATGTGAATGTCGAAGTGATTTCTGATAGACCAGTCGTTCTGTTTGTATGGAAAAGTATGACAATCGTCCAGCTATAATACCCTTCCGGTGCCCAGCCGTTTTGCCATTCAAAGGACCTGAAACCTTTTATTACTAACTTATTAGTAGATAGAACGCTGTGAGGTAATGCACTCAGGGCGAAAACGCACTGCCAACTCGTGTTGGTTGTCCTCCGTGGAGTCCATATAGTTGAGTGGTCAGCAAACAGCGATAATTTGTTTTCATTCTGTAGGGCCAGATTTAATAGCAATTTTACAAACTGTTCCGGATATTTTGATATGAAGGTCCGTTTAAAATTAACTCTCGGACGAATCCCGGGCGCTTCCCCCAGGGTCCATAGTGAAGTACGCTGGCGATCATTCAATGTAAGAAACAGTTGGTAATTGGTTTTTATCTTCCTTCGGTTGCCCTTTTCACTTGTCAGAAAATATATGCAAGCCTGGACTTATGTACTAATTTGGATGTAATCACGAATTAAAGTATCGAAATTCCTTGGCGCCGATCCGAAAAGGACGACGATGGATCCCACAGACTGTGATATGTCGGGGTTGAATCAATTCACGTTTTCACCGATGGGCTATTGGAGGAACTTGAGTAATCACCGGTGCACATAGCCTTCTATCTTGTTGGTAGGAGGAGATTTTGAGATTTTTGTGGAGATTTCGTCCTGTAAGTGAAGCCAACCTATGCTGAAAAGCCGAGAAGCACTGTACAGTTGTTTCATCCTTATTGGGAATCATCAGCAGTGTGCATCTCACTGTACGGTGCTTCTCGGCTTTTCAGCATAGATTGGCTTCACTTGCAGAATGAAATAACCACATAGCCTTTTATGTTCTAGTTATATCTTCATAATGCTTGCCTCATGCTAAGTCATGTGATTTCCTTCTTTGGTCCTGAATTTTTGGCCATCATCGCGTTGCATCCGAGTATGTCATGTCCCACCCTAAAATGTAACAGATATTTATCCGACCTGGGTCATATATTGCGGCTTCCCGTATGTATACATATATACATAAATATACATATTATCACTGTGGTTACAGGTTTGGATTTCGCACACATAAGAGGTAAACGTCTGAATTCCGATTTCGGAAATTTTAGTGTTGCACTCTTATCCAGAGCCACTTGAAATTCTGGCACCAGGTTTGTACGCAATGGGTTCTGCTCAGCGTCAGGGCTGTTCGGATTCGGTCGAGCAAAAGAAGGCCTCGTTTCAAAAAGCACTAGGCTGGGTGGCTGAAAATATTGAATATAGTTGAAGCAGACTATATAATGCTCCACAGCCGTCTAATTCTAGACTTACTATTATAGGATTCGTTTGTATTGCTGCTACCGGTCTACATGAAGTGAAATCGATTGAATTCAAGTGAAGGGTTGTACCAATCTAAATCTGAATAAAGCCAGTTTCACAACCCTGTTGGTTGTGCACTGTCATTCTCACGGTGCTGCTGAAGCGAAATTCTCCGATCATTGTTATTCTGGCTGAAAAATGGTTAGCAAAGACTTGCTGGCCCGTGCCTCATGTATATCTACGGGTGTTGGAACATATACAGATGTGACCTTAACGATTCACTCCTTCCCACAAGTTTGGTAATCATTTGAGCATGTTGATTGTCTTTAAAAGCGGCCTCATATTTAATCCGCAGTCTGTTTTCCACTAGTTTCTATTGGGTAACTTTGACCACATTGGCATCCAAGTGGGAAAAATTATTTGCATAAAAAATTCGGTGTATAAATTTCGAGGAAAAGGAAGTCATATTTGATAATTTTTAATATACTGTCAAATAACTTTCCCCTCTGCCCTTGTAAATACTGTAATGATGGGTCTCTGTGCTGATAATGAAGCCGCAGGAACTGGTTGACAGAAATGAAACCCTGAAGATCTAATGGATGGGAATTGGTATAATCAAGATATGATAATATCGCCAGAAAAGACGCTGACAAATTTACACCCAGGATTATCATAACCGTACATTTTCAGAAATGTTATATCATTCAACAACCTGGTTGTCATCCGCCAATATTGATGCTGTTCTCTTAACTGCTGAAAAACTCAGGATAGCAAAGCAAGACCCACAAAATACTTGCTGAGCCCCGGAGTGTGTGCCTTTGATGGGTTTGATCCCTACTACCATCTTTAAAGTACGTCTTCAGACAATTTTTCGAAGTAGTTGAAATAAATTTTGGAAGCTTATTTAGTAGCCCAGAATGGTAGTGTTGCCACAGTTGGAGGTAATTCTGGAAGTAAATACATTATTGTTAGCTCACCAGGAAGAAAACCCCTGAGTGATGAATTCTTAGGTGAACCGTCTTTGTAAAAATCGAGCATGACAAAAATGAATACTACGAAATATTAAGTTTTCTTATTTATTGCCCACAAGAAAACGGTTACGCCAGGACATAGCGAAAATTTTTCAGTTCTAAACAAGCATTTAGTTAAGTTGGTGTGGGAATAGTCCGCCAGACTTACCATATTCAAAGAAAATTTAGACATTTCGCAGCTAACGGTTGTTCATGCTCTCCATAATGTGGACTGATTCTACACTACCGGAGGCTTTTTAGTAGTGCGTTTCAAAAGTAAAATAAACCCATTGCTAGCCCGTTTGCTCACGCTCCATTTAGTTTGTGTATATCAGTGCGGATTCGATCACAATCCACTGAATTACACAGGAAACCTAGTAGAAGTTGGGCAGTCCGGTTCACTCACAAACCAATCTAAAGATGCCTCAGCGACCAAAGCAACAAAGTTATGATAGCAAAGAATGTACCCATTTAAGAATATGGTTCAAGTCCACGAAAGGCCCCACCATAATGGTTAAAAGGGCTCAAGGCGTTCTACAGATGGATGTTAGCGGCAGAAACCAAAACCCAGACCCAACCGTATTTGCAGGGCCAGAAACTCTGTTGGTGTGCTCAACTCGTCGGAAGACGATCCAGTGACTGTTCTGGTGGCGATTATTAATTGACCCGTCTGTCAGGTATTCCCAGCCAGGTAGCGCCACAGACACTTGAAACCCGCTGGACAATTTTAATGAATTCTGTTGTGGCGTTTAGAGATATATAATCGTTACATGCACACCACTCTCCTTTGAATAGTTGTCTTCTCTGTTGGCGTCATTATTTCTGTGAGACCACGCCAAAGAGGGGCGAGATGGCTCAAGTGGTTAGAGCGCAAATTTACTGACCGGAAGGTCCGTGGTTCGAACCCGACCTCTGCCTCTCGACTTCCCTATCTAAGCTTGGGCAACCAGAATGTACCTCAACAATCGTGCTTCCTTCGGGTGGCATAGCAACTCGGAACCGGAAGGGCGTTACAACTGAAAAAATAATGTCAAAGAGGAAAAGCATTGAAGTCGAGTTTCGCTCTGATTAGAGCTCATCACCAGTACATATCCGATGACCGTGTCGGGATTTCAAGCATCCAACTAACTTATTGTATGATTTTCGTGCACACAGAATATTTTGTCACTTTTTTCACTTTAAATTTGCTGACTACAGCTTTTGGTATGAGTGCAGCTTGTCCATTCTTGACCTTCAGTTAGTTCAAGGCGAACCCATTTGCACTTTCTGTCTCCACAAGTTAGCCGTCTATATGACTGCCGTGTACACGGCATTTGACACGAATACAAACTCCCTATTTTGTGACTCACTCAGCTATAACGGAATTTCGGTGCTTAAATGCCATGCAACCTGAAGGAAGCGCAAGGGCTGAGGTACTACCAAAATACCCACTGAGCCATTTCACACCATGAGCCATTCTCCTAAATCCAGCCGGACCACAGTTGTACCCTCAGTTTTCCCTCTATATGTGCCGTATAATTCATCGTCCGGCATGAATATACTGTCAAAAGCATTGACTCTGAATTGTCCCGACCCCATAGAGTTGATATTCTCTATAGAGAAAAATGTTGGTAGCACAGCGAACAAGCCAACGACAACCAAGTTGATATTCTCTTCAAAATAAGTCAACCAGTTTATTGAAAACCAATTGTTGAGAAAACCCAATTAGGCCTCAGTTCTTTTCAAATTCGTCGTGCCACTGTCCGAATGTAGAAAAAGTGGGTGCTCGCACAGAGCACCGAAGATTGTTGGACGTCAAATGTCCTATCTTCAAGCGATTATCGTGTAACAAGCGCTTTCGAACAACCCATTTGTTTGATTTCTTTGGAAACTACTTGTACCCGCAATTCCCGTAAGGAGAAGCAGTCAGCATGTGTAGAATGAACTCCGAGTATACAAGGCTGTACCTTGATTTTGCTGATTTCAACTCTCCGTTGTATTTTCTATGTAGCTTCATGATGGCTGTCTACCTAGTAAGCACCCCTTTACATGAAAAAAGAAACAAATGATAAGGGCGACCTGCTCACATTCTCAAGCTGGCTGGACATTCATATCAGTTGCTTCCACTGGAATCAGAGTTCGGTCAACCAGCTGCCCCTAGTTGTCCTACAAGATCTCACCACGAAATGTTACACACAGTGCCCGTTGAATGTATTGGTTGACAGACGCAGGAGCAGATCTGGACCCGAAACATTCGAACATAGGTTGCGAAAGGCTGTACACACAATGGTCTCATTAACTTAGCATGTAGAATTCATAACACGATTTCCCGACGTTCGGGAATGCTATCGAGACATCAAATGAACAATGTCAGGACAAGCTTCTGATGTCTAGACTCACTTCAAACTCGAGAAGGTTTAGTGTTAATGGAAGGAGTTTTCCGCAAATGTCAGAGCGAGAGTCCACAGACAGTAAGGTGTATATGCAGATCGAAGTCTATCAATCGCTTGAGTATTGAACCAAGAGAGATTTCGTTAACTCTGCCTTTTCCTTTGTATTTTAGATACCTTGCAACTCGAGTTATTTAGCCTCATGTGGCGTGTCCGTACCGCATACATGAGACGAGCGGACTCAGACTAAATGTAAGTTATATCCGACTGAATTTTACCGATATATCGTTGTGCGTTACGATACAATTACTAATCCCCGTCTATCGTACGCTCTCAAAATTTGGTCACGATGACACCGTAGCCCACTTTTCTGCGAAACCGCAGTCGGACAAGTAGTCTAAATGCTCGGGCTTTGGAGACATGGCTTGGTAAGTTAAGAATTATTTGACAACACCAGACGCGTAGTACTTTGGCTGACAAGGCAGATGTCTGTCAGGTTGGGTGGCTCTCACAAAACAAAGCATCATCGTCTACGAAATAACTGGGTTGGCTTTGAAAACCTAGGCTGACCCTATTTGAGTCTATCCGAATTCAGGTTTGATCAGGTCAAGTTAAATTTGCCTTATGAAATATTCCGCATATAGAAGGGCTTCAAATTCGGAACCAGAGGTTTAGAATGACAACTTGATTTAATAGCGTTTTCCAGAAATGACCGCGTTCACTGCTGGGACTAGTAGAATAACCAGCATCCCGCGGTTGTCCGTGGGTTATTCAACGATCGATGAGGTTACCGGCGACGTTCACAATACTGACCGCTAGTTTTAACTGCACTAGACAGCTTACTTGACTGTATTGCAGACAATGATAATATCGTGAAAAGAAGAGGAGTAATGGATAATAAGACCAGTCTCCGATTTTAGTCTTCAGCTGACTTTGCCCCTTTTATCGCCATAAGTAGAGTGGTGCAGACGCGTTCCCTGTTGCCTATGAGACGAGGAATGGGCCACATTCTCTCTACATTCAACTCGAAACTCATTCCAAGGAATGTACATTCAGTTAACGACATTTTTCTGTGGTAAGTGCCAGACATTTGTGGTATTATAATTCAGGAGAATAGAATGCTGCTAAGACGGTTTCTTTGATTTCCACCAACCACCGCTGACCAGAACTCAAATTGTGCAGTGCTGATGACGGCGTACTGTGCTCTGATTTGCTGAACATCCACCGATTAGCTAGTCTCTCGTAAAAAGTATCGTGGGAACTCATCGCGTCAGCTTAGACAGTTAGAGTGGTTGGTAGAGGATTCTTTGCGCCCGCGTAGGTAGACAATCTACCCGCTAGTTTTATCGAATATGATACCAAGAAAATCTGACGTTTACTGCAATTTTCGAAGATAATATAGATAAAAAATTGACGTTGGTCGTAAGTGATTGTTATGAACACTTGAAGTCAAAAGCAAGTTCATTGGTTGAAAAATTCCACTTGAAAGACAGATTTAACTGAACACAGAATTAAACTGAACGACACTGGTGCCAAATTTTTGAAGTGATCTCACGTTTAGATCACACCATTTTGAACAGCCGTCCGTCTGTCTTGGCATATAGCTTTGGTGACTACACGCCAAGGTGGGGAAAAACTAGATATTGATTAAGAGACATCCACAGTGTCTGTGCCGGGGTTTGAACAATGGACATCCAACAAGTTGCTACCACTACTCCAGCAGCTCACGCTTGGAGCAATCGAAACTTCACGTCTGACTAGGCGATCGTGTTCACGCTTGGGCGATGTGAATGTTCCAAAAGACGCAATGAGTTTAGTCCGGTGAGAGGGAGTTAAATGAATTCAGGGGAGGCAAAGTTACGGATGGGTCCGATTCGTATACCAAATACTCCAGTAACATGGTTTTCGGTTTTACAGTGGAAACGATCGTGAAGATTCATAATTCATCGTTGTAACGCGGCGATATGCGCTACCATAGGTGTACCGATTGAAATACCAATATCATGCTACCCCACAAACCAATAACACTTCAAGAACCGATGCAACTACCTACAATCGAATTAGTGTACATCACGAAATTACAAATTAGTCTCACCTACAGTCAGTTGTAGCACCCTTTACGTTCCCAACTGCCATGCATGAAGGCTTGGTACCTACTAGGTAGCCAAAGCCTAGACAGGGGTAGTAGAGGTGCAGCGTTTAAGTTCGAACCACGGACTATGAGGTCAGTAAATTCGCACTCTAACCACTGAGTCATAACGACCCGCGCCCAACCCTACAAAATATCAACTCGTCATTCTCAGAAAAAATAAATGGGGTTAGTGTGTCCAATGTTCTTTGCTTTGACCAAGATATTTGTATGTAGGAATTTTTTAAGACAAATCTTTAGCAAGACTATAACATCGGTTGAGTATACTCTAACGTTACGTAGAAAAATTCGGCTTGTCCAGTCAGGATAAGGTCGAGGTTTTCTACTAATTTCTGAATGCCTTGAGTCCTCACATTAAGCTCATCCTGTAGCCACTCTGATAGTACGACCATTCCTGAACCAATGGACACTAAAGCTTTTGCATTCTACTCATTGGCTCATCTCTAAAAAGTATCGAATAGTACGGCAGAAATATTCACTAGACCAGAGTGCACAGAACGGATTGACCAAAAAGCAGTACAAACAGATGAATCACTGAGAAGGACGAAAACTACAGTGAATTTTTCTGAGTGATAGCTGACTCAGTACGAAGACCAAAAAAACAGGATCAGGAGAAAAAACCGCAGGCTTATGGATCTATAAGAATGTGGCGCATGCGAGGGTAGCATCTTTAAGAGAAAAGCTTCAAGCGGAGTAATGATTTAGTGGGGTGGTAGCCTCTCGTTTGAGAGAATTACGGGTGGAGTAAATGAAACGGAAGCTACAGACTTCGTCACACATTGGTGTCGGTGAGGAAGAGAAGTCCCCTAGCTAAACACCAGGAAACGCAGACCAATCTCAGGCGATCAATGTTGACTCCGCAATCGCGGAACATGCACCGGGCACAAGACACAGTTCGAAGACCTTCAATTTTGGAACGATTATCTATATTCACACCGCGGTAGCTAACAGCGTACGAGGTTAAAATCGCCAGCCATCACATCGTGAATAAAATAAAACATGAAGAACTGGGAAGCTCATAGTGAGTGGTTTTATATAAGCCGAGTTGACACTTAGATGTGTGGGGAATCATCAGCAGTGCGCATCTCACGAAACTCCGGAAAGTCTCGAACCCGCAATGTCCTGGCTGGTAGTTTGAACGCTTAACCGTTTGGCCCAGGGCGGCGACGGCTTTTCAGCTCAAATCGGCTTCACTTACAGGACAAAATTATCACAAAAATCACAAAGCTCCTCACACTACTAAAAATTTCAAAACTTTTCGACCTCACAACTCAATCACTTTGCCTGACACGTCATTCGTTTTCTACAAACAGGTACTCAGTAGTATATTCACTGATTTCTCCACAGACCATGCGGAACAATAGAAAATTCAGCACAATTAGGGATGATCGATTTGGGAAAGGTTTTCAGAGAAGCAACTGAAATTACTGAAATTTAGGGATTGCAGTGACCAGTAGATTCACCCAGGATTTATCATACTAGCCCATAAATGTCAGGGTAAGCCAGCTCTCAGTTTGCGGAGTCTTACATAATTGAACTAATTTAGCTTAGCTTTTCGTCCACCTGTGAGTCCAACGGAATAATGGTCGATGAATTAACGGTCTGGAAGGTGATTTCGATTTCGTTACTTCCACAAATCATTTGGTAACTGTCCGAACCCAGGTGGTAAAAGATTACTGAGATGCCTGCCCAGTTGTAACCACATGATACCCTCTATTTTGCCTCAAATGTGCCGTATGGTCCTATAAGTTAACATGTCGACTGTGTCCAGTAGCTCATTGATTTTCTCGTGGATTTCATGAAACCGAGTTTTGAAAAAATACACATTACCCGTGGAAAATGACCCTGCACCTTGACTAATGAATTAACGCACTTGGCAGAAATCGCAAGTCATTTCCTACGTTTGCTTCGAAAATACTCTCCAAAATTTCGGAACACCCAAAAGTAGCGGGAAAACAAACCGTTATATCACAATAGCGGAACAAGCATTAGTACATGGATGAAGCCTCTCAAATCGGTTCGGCGAATCCCACAACATCATTATCCACGTCGTAAATGACGGCAAAGTGACGCAGAAACGAGATGCCCATGATCGCATTGTACGAGAAAGGTAGGTTTGCAGGTTGGATTGTTGATTTACATTGTCCGATGTCCAGCTGGTTGAACGAACCAACAATTTTCAAATGATCAAATTTAATCAACAACCCATAAAAGGCTAGTTAAGTCAATTTAAGTAGCACCTTATGCAACTAGGGGAAATCCCTTCGTAAAAATTTACCAGGTTATTTCGATTGTCTAAATAATACTATTAAGGTTGGAATACGAGAAGATGTCCAAAGTACTCTTTAGTTAAGTCTTCTCACAAATAGACAAAAATGCGGATCAGTTTGTCTGGTCAACAAAATCAACTAGGGGACGAATGATATATGTGATCACAGAATAACTCTACGTGGGTGAATGTTCAAACTTCAAACGTGTGCAGGATGTGGTATGTGAAATTCTACGAAGGCATGATTTTTGTGAAGGTGGAACACGCATCTAAATTCTTGATGGTCTGCAGGCCAACCGGAACATTTCCGAAAAATGTTTTCTGCTCCTAGGATGCGGGTAATTCACTGACCTGAAAACAGGGTAGTGCTCTTCTCCTGGATAGTGACGTGATAACCCAAGGCAAATAAACCTATGGAAGAACTCATGGAGAGGATGAAGCGATCTCGCTTTCGATGCAGATGAAGGTATGAGACCGACTGATAGTGTTTAATAAGCTCATATTACACAGGAGTTCTTACCTGCTCAGTGTATTTGTTCGCTTCCCATTTTAATTGGTGACCTTCGAGATTCAGCAAAAGTGTGGGCATGAGGCGCATCGCATCGCACCGAACAATTAGATCGTCCAAATTCGCTTGTTTCCAAATGCCGGAAAAAAGATTATCGGCGAATGATGTCGGTAGATATGTTCTGTACGCTCCGGTGTCAAGCAGTGCTGAGAGGTCCGAAGCCAGAACGGTGCCATCTTCGTACGTAATACTGAGAACGACAGTTTGGTTTAATTTACTTCAATCTCAAAATCAACTTTCTTTGCCAGATGCTAACAAATGTGGTCAGTTATCTTCAGTAATCACCCGCCAGTGCCAAATGGTAACGTGAGTAAGGGAACATGAATTTAACTTCATTCTTGTCCACCAATTACACGTGTTTTCTATGCAACAGGGTCTGACTAGCAGTTAGGCTGAGTAAGTTGCACCAAGAAAAAACAAGATTATATAAAAGCCGGCACCGTGGAAGAAACATCTGAAATTATGACATTTATCTAAGGGAAAGTAAGGCACTAGAACTGTGCAAGAGTGATCTACTTATTTGGTTATGCCTAATGGTAAATGGAGCCCGTATTACTTTTACGCATCCTTAAGTTAGGGTCATTTTTTATATTGGAAAGAAACGCAGCAGAAGCGGGCTAGGTTCAGAACACAACGCCAGGTGTGACACCTAACGTCTTTCAAATGAATAAAGATAAACGCCCTGTTCCACTTCTCAGTTCATGAAACTAGAAATCTCATCCTGTGTGTCAGTATTTTAACACTGACCATTCGGGCAGTGTAATCTAAGCGAAACTAGGTGATATTTCTATGCCTTCTCTGTTGTATTGTCATGCTGTTTGGCTGGTCCGCTTTCAGTTTTGATCAGAGTTCTAGTTGAAGTCTATAGAAACAAAATGGAACTTGAAGTTCACGGTGGAAGTATTCCCCTATACGTTCAAACCGATCTGATCTTCATGTGCAACTTTAGTTAACCTGTCAGTAGTAGCAAAAATCCTTGCTATGAATACTTTTGAGACGTGTACCAGTTAGACGATTACAGGAAATAGAACGTCAGTTTCTGTCGAGAATTGTTTCACACACACCTTTAGCTGTCTATAAATCGTAGCTGAGGGAGAAACACCATGTGTATTTATCATCACTATTTACATGTATGTCGTTAAGTGAAACCATAAACTCTTAAGCTGTACATGCTTTTACAAGAAGACAGTAAGTTTCCGTGACAGACACAAGTGGGTGAGCAATTTGCAATGGTGGAAGAAGTGCACCAATCCTCAAAGACGTAGCTCATTGGTTGACGGTGAAATCCTTTTAAGGAAGAAACGGATGCCAGGTCAGCTCACATCTCTCTGAGGAGTTCTAATCAGGGCGAGAGCCCTCGTGGATTGCTGAACCCCGTAGTTTTGTTTACTCTGTGAAGCATTTCGTCCTGAGGTGCTTTGAAGGGCCGATAATTCCACTGAAAACCGTATGCCACATAAACCGCAAAAATGGACGCACAAAGGGGGATGCATGTGGATCGCGGCACGAGCTGCATATCGCGTAGCTCGTATTTGTGACGCAGTTAATGATGGTTGCAAACTGGTTCACTGCGTATCACTGTTATTTTTCTCTACTTATGATGGTTCAGCATCAACAAGATTTGCTTTGGGTCCCGTTAACTTAAGCGCTTATGCGGGGATGCGTTCATGGGAGGAAGCATTCTCTGAATCTGATCCTAGAATTGAATAGAGCATTTCCTGAAAATGGTATGCCTTGGAACTTGAATGAGTGCGAATCACCCCATTTTGTTAACGTGATAGTTATCCACTTTAATCCCATGTGTAACCGTTCATATTCCAACTGACTGATTCATAATTACAAATTTTTAACTTACTAATTAAATTACTCCCAAATATTTTCGTCCCATAGTGCGATAGCAGTTCATCCATGTTACGTGGACGCAAGTAGTGAGCACGAATGGCTCAAAGTCTAGGGACCCAAACTCTGGCCAACAGGTCTGCGGTTCAGAACTACCCACTCTAGGATTTCGGTGCAGACTGTTGCCTTCATGCTCGTGTTTCCTTCGGGTTGCACGGCAGCTGCGTACCATACAAATACTTTGCTCACGACATAAAAAGATGTTGTCTATAAGACCCTTGTAAAGTGCAGGGATACGGCAGGCGGATATTTGACGTCAGGAAACATGGACGAAAACATACAATAGGTACCTCTGCCGTATTATAATTTGCTTCCTGATGTGGCCTTCATACTGCAAATGATCAGTCGATTTCGGTTGGATCATTTGTCCCTGATTATTTCCACCGAAATTTGACAAATTGTCGTCAAAGGAAGGGATAACATGTGCCGCGGTCCATTTGAACGTGTCCTGCGCTGATGGATAAATGTGTCATACCGAAATATTTTCTGTTTGTTTTAGGCAGGATATCTTCTACATTTGCAAAAACGTCTGGTCTGTAATCAGAGATGATCAAATGCTTGTGTTGATGACAGTTGATTGAGTATGTCGGTGTGAAACGATCCCCTCAGGTTTGGAAAAACGCCCATATTACCGCAGACGACGACATAAGCTTACAATAAGCTATAGAAAATACTCAAAAATATGACACCTTTTATTTTGGGACTCACCTTTTGATCTTGATTACCCATTCGTCTTTGTTGACTACAGGAACATAGTTTACTGTCCCCGAAAAACGAGTCTTTGAAATGTCTCCAAATATGACTGTTCCAGATGATCCACCTCTAAACATAAAGAAAAAGGTTACCGAAATCTAGAACCACATGACTTGAAGCAAGCTCGGGAGTTACCACACCATCGTCTGATGCTGTTCGATGGTGTGGCGGTGATAGTCTCTCTACACATAAAGCCTATCAGGGCTGCAGCACAAAAGGCCACGTATGAGACAAAACTGCAAAAGGTCAAAACCTTCCGGTTCTGAGTATATTATCCAGCATAGTAACGCCTGGACTGGACGGGAGTGTTCAAAGTGCACAGTCAAAAATGTGCCGTTTACACATACGCACAATAAGTGATATTAGCAACGCATGCAATCAAAACTGTCCGGCAGCTCCACTCCCATTATCCATACGTTAGCATTACAGCGAGAAGATCTCAGCAAATGGCTGTATGTTGACATATAGTTCCTACATGTGTTCCAGGTATCGCGCTGTCTGTAATCAAATTTCAAAGATAACGGTCAGGTTGTCCACTCAACTGACGCGTTATGACAACTATATTAACTCCATCAATCATAAATAACTCACTAACTTTGCTATCCTGTGATATTGTTCGGGGCAACTTAAACCTCCGTTTATACCCACTGTGATCCTTCACGCATTAGTTTAGTTCTCCACACAAGTATTCAAATCAATCTGAGTAGGCATTACCATCTCAGAACTGGATGTTTTTGTCAGTTTTTTGTTTGATTCTCTCCAGGATGAACAAATTCCACTGAATTTTGGAACATCAAGGAGACTTTAGTGAACACATTACCGAGAGGACTTTTGCAATGGGCGGAAGCGATGGTGGGCTTCCCATGGTATTTGTCAACCTTATGGGTAGCGTTGACAGCCCTACCAATGTTTTCTTCAAAGTGTCGTATTTCTCTATCATTTTTACTAGGGAAATATCCCAAAGTATTTATTTCCTCTCTCACAATGTAATCAGATTGGCTGAGACAAGTAAGAATTAATTTTGTGGAAATACTCTTGATTATCAAAGTTACTAAACTTCCACTTCATGAACAGTCCCACAAGCTAATTAAAATATCTCGATTTTTCTTAAAAATTCAAGACCGCATTTTAATCACGTTACGTTGTCAAGTAACTGAGTGAATATTGATGGCCAACAGACCTCAAGATAGTAAAACTCCTAGGTGGTAAAGAGACTCAGAAGGTGATATATTATATATATAATATATATATATATATATGTGGTTCAAACCAGGCTAGATCAATTCCGCCAAGCGTTCCTGTTTCTGGCATAAGTTTCCCAAGCATAGCGTCATTGTGAAAAGAATCGTGAACAAAGACTGGTTCTGCACGAGTCGTTGCTAGAAACGTTTCAACCTACTCCTACTTGCGCACGAATTTGATTTTGACCGGAAGCTCAAATGAACTTAGCTGAATATCTCGTTTGTTATAGTTTACATGAATGAGTGCTGAGTCGAGAAAGGTTTGCTTCTCACCGAACGATCCGTAACTCGGATACGTTTCCGTTTGTTCTGCACATGAAAACGTTGTTTACTTTGTGGTAGTAAGGCACCGAGTCTTTTGCAAGTCTGTTGCTTTTCCAAACGAACTAATTTACTTGCCAGGTCACTGTAAATATCCTCTAGTGACTGACCCTGATTCAACACGCGAATCGAAACATACCGTCGGACTAGTCGCAAAACTTGGAGGTGCAGAGATCAACTTTCAGCGAGAATGTCCGATATCATGAAAAAGAGGAACACACATGTTATTATGTGTTTCAGCACTTAGTAGTATTTCCGCAACTAATTCAGAATTGCCGGAATCATTCCTATAAGCTTATTGGATCGATCTACATTTTCACTGTACGTCATATTTGGGATAAAGACGATAGACCAGGGAGAGATGTCACATATTCCGCTGTGATATCTGTACCCGAGTGTTATCCTATATGAGTGCCTTTTTTATGAGATCCTTCGAGTAAGACCTCTTCCCAGTGCGCATTTTTAGCGTTTTCCTCATACTCTCTCTCGTTTGATCCCTCAAGACCTGAAAATACAATCTGTTGGCACGCGTACAAAGGGTTAAATGGTCTGGTTTTAAGAACTCTACTAGTGCAGAACGATTGAAAATTTAGTACCATTTATCATAATTCCCGCAAACCAAAATTAATTGTAAACAAAGTGCATACCCACGAAAAACAGCCACTTTGAAGCCAAATATAATCGTACAATTCCAGTGCTTCGCGTTGGAACACATCCACGTGTGGTCACTCTGGATATCGTGGTTAGGTGGATAACATCTTCTAGTTCATGTCATTCGATAACAAATTAACACAGTGATTATTGTTTCGAATAAGTCGCACGTGTCTTTATCTTCAAAAACACTTGGTCACTAAAAGCAACACCCCTGGAACCACTGTAATCTATCCATGGACTAACCTGTTGAAGATCACCAGGACTTATGGTAAATCCTCTTCTGGAAATGATTTTGACTTCCGGGTATCTTAGAGCCCAGTACAAAGTGAAGTCAGGCAACACAGATGCACCTCGAAATTTTTTTTCAATTTCGTCTGTCACGGGTGCGTAATTCAAAAGGAAACATCTGCTGCAACACCCATCCATACATCAATGTGACCTGTGGATAATAAACTTCTAAGATTTTTAGGAGGGAAATCTCACCTGAGGAGATTAGCTTATACAAATGGTTTCTGTATGACTGCGATAGTCAGCTTCTCGTCCGCAGTTAAACATGTTGACGCTAGTGTCAGACGTGAATGAGTTCAGTCAAACTGCTCTCCCAATACCTCGTTCGTGAAGAACGTTAGCTGTCATCTCGGACGAGCTTCCCGGTAATTGCACCATCTTGAGTTCCGGTAGATTGGAAGCCTCCCCAGAAGGCTATCCAAAATAAAATCGATCAAGTATGAATTCCCATGTTTATTGGGAATTCCCATATTACATTGTCAAGACTTACACTGAGTTAATCAGCCCAACCCTAGACAGCGTTTAATTACACATGGGATCCAGATTCTGAATGGAGCGAACGAAGTAGTAAACGTATTTTGCCAGAATGAGAAAATGAATCTCATACGTAAACTGACTGGATCCCCAGGTGTTTGGGACAAAATCACCTCGATTTCACACGAAATCGGCTTGATGCCGTCCTGCTCCAAAAAATACTTGTAATATTATTTTGGAAATCGACTGCAAAAAATTACCTACCGGTCAAAAATGAAGGCAAATTGACGTTTTGGAATCACCTTTTGAGCGACCATATCATCCAATGGAGTTGTTTTGAACTCTCGAAAAAGCTGCTTTTTTCCAAGACCAAAGATCCCGTCAATTGTATATAGTTGATCCACATAACCTTCTATTGTATTAATCGCAGCGAACTCCGTGCGAAACGGACGTTTGTTAAACTGGAAATCGATTTGTTTTGTTGTGGAAAAGATTATCTACTTACTTTCACGAGATCAGAGAAGATATCGCCTCTGGCGATATAGTTCCCATATCGAAGAGTAATCGATCCAGATTTGCGGACGACTGCCTCTGGGACGTACGCACTACGGACCATCGGTCGCTCTTGCGCTAGCCTCATACTAGGAACCCACAGAATCGGTGACCCGGTATCAAACGTCAATTTGAAATACTGTGTTGGAGACCCGACTTCCACAATGCCGTAATAAATGTAGCACAAGAACAAGTGAGAACATGTTGGGTTTGAGCGAAAAACTCACGTTTGAATCGTAAATTGTGATTTCGATCTCGGGCTTGACGCCATTCTCTCTCTTGTGTTGCTGTGCTAACACGCTACTCAGTGATATACTGAAATCATTAATGTACAATTCGATGAAGTCTAATGAAGCTCACTTCACCGTACTCGGTTCGACAAAGACCCAGCACATGACGATCGTCAGAATAAGTTCCAACATCCTCAGTTAGTGGTGCTCACTGTCAGTTCGAACCAGTATTTAACCAACCCGGTCGCTGTTGTACACAGATTCTATTAGACCGCTACGAATGGGGTACGGTAATTGGCTTTCACGGGACTTCAGTCATCAGGCCGTGTGGCGAAAAGTCACCGAACTATCTTAAATGCCGGATAAGCTCTGACAGCTGACTTTCATAGAACTAGAATTTTGCTCCACCATCACAGCCCTTACTATACTTCCTACATCATTTCAGGCACAGGCTGTCAGAAGAAGTAAACAAAACACTATACTCTACTAGCGTCACTGGTTTCCATACCGTGCTTGGAATTATTTGCTAACGTCGCTCATAGAATAAATGTACAAATCAACACGCTGATTTCTACATAGATTTATGTCACACTTTTCCTGGCCTACTCATTTAGTTTACTATAATCATGGTTGAAAAGGATCCTAACTTTTTTCGAAGATACATCAGCGGTTTGCCGTTCATTAGTTGATATGGTTTGCGGTCGAACGATATATTAATTAACGCACAATTATTAATTAGAGAATAACGTCGAGGGAAACTGGCACGCTATGCCTGATGGACCCCAAAAGGGCCGAACCGGTCGTGGGCTGTCAAAGCGTTTCAAGCAACCTCATCAGTAGTATGCTAAGTTAAGATAAGTAACCGCGGATTTTTGAGGCCGCCTGGGGTATTTTCTGCAGGCTTTTCACTGAGGCTCAGACGTGTGGTGGTAGCACATTCTACCACCTAGTCAAACGGGGTGGTTTTCGAGAGACATATCTTCCGGTGAAAGAACGGTGCGTTTTAGACCGCGAGAAAACAGCGAGTAAAAACTACGCAAGCTTGAGATGGATCAGTATTCGAGGAGTCACTGAACAAACTCTTAAAGGCTTCACTCAGCCAAATTACTCTAATCTCCACTCCAAGTCATCAAATCAACATCTATCTAACCATGCGACCAGTGTCGTTGACGATCGCCCCGCGGAACAGTCGATCACGCTAAAACATTCGTAGGGACAATGTGAGTCATTTGGTTGAAGCAAGTTCCCAGCCTCATTCCTGTGAAAAGCATTATTACTTCCCGGGGTGAGAACCCGTATTGATGATAAGCGTTGCATGATTCATGCCCCCAACTTCAAGGGAACACAGCTCAGATACGCAAATAAATAGTGGCCTGAGGGCTACAAAACCCTTTTGAACGCACAAGTAGTGCTTGTTTAGCTAAGGTACCCGGTCAGTATACCTCAGGAGTCTGTCGCTGAATTCACTACTGAATTTCAGTTATCATGCAAGTAAACCAGATATATAGTAGCTTGTATAGTGGCCAGTCGCTTCAGCACGTGTGTTGATACGTGTAAGAATCCAACTCCTAGTGAGAATCCACCCCAGGACACTGGAAATAAGCTACTCACACAAACGAAACCACTTAAATTTTACATTCTTTCTAGAGTAGAATTACTATGTTTTGTGAAGGTACTTATTCGGCCTGAAACATTCGACAGCCTAGAATTTCAACTGACACACTTTCCATGGCCAAACGTTTCATTTTACAAACAACAAGGCGGAATTTTCAACGCGTTTGCTCAAACGAGTGATCAATATGTGCTTGAATCCATGGCAGTCAACCAGTCGATAAAGCGATCCACGGGTCCAATCCACCGACCAGATTCCGAAATCGCTTTGACAGTTGCGTTAAAATAACTTACACCAGTGGTACTCAGATGCCTGAATAAGTCAGCGCAGATAGTTCTAAACTATATGATCAATGGCACAGAATCCATCGCGTAGTATACACTTTGATTTTCATTGATTGTACATTGAACTAGTGACGTTAAAGCCTGCCGAACGTGAAAAACGACGTTGTCAAGCTGGAGAAGCAATTTTACTCCACTCGTCGAGCCACTGTAATGCGTGGCACGCTTCAAACACCACAATTATACGTTGAAGATGCGCATCAACTAATCTACGGCAAGCTGACGCATAAAATGACTGGAGATTCTGTAAGTTGTTGATGAAGGTAGAGAATTTAGCAGGCAGTCATTAAAAAAACTACCAAATCAGTCGCCGAAAGACGAACGTGGGCGATCACAACCCGGCGTAAACTTTGAGTCAAGAAAGGCATCCAGGTGCACACATCTATCGACACCCGTTTGTTCACGCATTTTAATTATTTTGCCAAAGTGTTCAATGAGGTCCTCGTGCTGCAAGTAATACTAATCTGCACCGGAAGGACGATGATTATTGTATAACTCATCCTTATTGGGGCTCATCAATGGTGCAAATTCCAGGAAACTGTGAAACTGTGAATAACTAAACGCCGGAAAACGTGCGGCTGAGAAGGTTTTTTAGCAACTTTCACTTGAAATTGTGGCACTCTTTCTTCAATCCTGTAAAGCACAACACGCGTGCTGCTGAACACTGAGAACCACGCCATGCGCCGTGTCTGTTAGATGCCTCACGATTGGGCTCGTTTTCGCCCTCGTATTTTCAGAATCTACCGAGTGTTCCGGTGCTGAGTTCCTATTAACGAGTGCAAATGATTTGGTGCTCCACATTCGACCTGAGATGCGTCACCTGTGTTGGTCTGATAGCCACTTCTAGACAGATGCTACAGAATGGCATTCATGTTTATATTCTGCACTACTGGAAAACATCGGCCAATTTCAGTCTGAATTGCCGACTCATATCATTTAATCTAATATTCAGACATGTCATGCTCTCAGGGAGGATGAATTTTCTCCGCCTACCTACTTCTAAATATCACGTGACACCATCCTCATTGTACCGTCCTAAATGCTCCCTCAAACCTACCTTGAACCATTTTGGTACGACGATTGTACAACAATACTCCATCCCAAAGTTCCTGTAATTGCTTCCCAATAACACTTAAATGTAATCAACCTTTACGGCAAGAATGATGCACTTGGAGAGAATTACTTCAATGGTGGATTTGGTTTCATCTACCAGTTGTGAATGACATCCAGATAAGCTACACTCAAGCTGCACGGCGAGATGGAAGTAATGTCTAGTATGGATCACATTATTAGGTAACCACCAACAATTGATGCGCAAACCACCGGCGGAGAATTCGCCATTCCCGAAAATTGGATTTCGCTGTGAATGATTCTGGTGGCTCCGATATTGTAGGTGAATGTTTTTGCTTTTTGCTATGCTTGGTAATCTGACTACATTCGTTTCATCACCAATCGAGCTGAAGCCATTTTATATACCAGTTATCATTACACCTCCACGAGGTTACCGTCGTCGAGGTTTGGCGCTTGAGCCATATTCCCATGGGATTTTCGAAGTTCAGGCCCGACCTACCAGTCCGTGAGAAATCAACGTTTCGCAGTTTGGTGGAAACTGATCACTCCATTTCTTAACTGAATTAGACCCACGAGAATTATGATGATGCAAATTTATGCATGGGCACTCACACACGATTTTTACGGATCGCAAACCAAGCTTGCTACTGACGGTCACATCTGCACCTGATTGAAAATGCATAACAGTAGGCGTTATCAAGTTCAACTATTTCCCTAATTTGATTTTGCAAGACAAAATTCGAACACTCAGTACACATGAAGAACACATTTTACGCTAAGAGACGTTCAACCAACAAGGAAGTATCGCAAGAACCTTGTGAAAGTGGAAGCCACCAATTTTTAATAAGTGAGGTGGAAAGCGAACAACAATTCAGCGCACTGGAAGCTGCGTCGGTGCACTTTAAAAAAAACTCATTTTAGTGTTCGATGAGATTGACCGAAGAAATGAAATTCAGTCAGGTCGAGTAAGACAATCAATATAATGAGATTTGACAGCGCGTCAATAACTCCATATCCTGTCCAACTGAGAAGTGATAAACCACACAGCTGGTCAGCCGATAACGATCTAGTGTTTAACTGCTCACCCAGTGGGTGGAATATTGCGGGTTCAAAATTCTCTGTGTTTCGTGAGATGATTCTCACAAGACTGAAACACACATTGGTCTTATAGAGTGTGATCTATCAACAGCACATATCCGTAGAGTAGTACGGAATTCCAAAAAATTCCTCGGTAGCATATTTTCTCAAATGTCGGCCGACAAGAATGCGAATAAGCAGTGCTTTTAGACGACAGACATCAGTAGATAATTATGGTGGCGCCAATCACGTTCATCGACCGATTGTAGAATACTGGTCTGTGAATGGAACCGTGAGATCACGGCAATGACGGAGTCTTACTTGAGGCATCCTGTTTCATTTTAATGTATCGTTGAACATAAGAAAGTGAATAATCTTTCGAGTTCTAATGAAAACTGTCATCAATTTATTATCCAAATAGATTATTCTAAGATGTACACTCTCAATGGAGTTCTCAGCATATAGTCTAATCAATCGTGTCCCAATTAGCTGTTACCGGACTCGATGCAGGTTCCCATATACACGCGCATGTCAGAGTGAGGACACCTCGAAAGTATTTCGTGGTAAATGTTGATAAACATATACGTCCTCGCAAGCGGCTGATCCTGTCTTTCATTTTCCATCGGTCTGGAAGGAAAGAAGTTCATATGTAAAAATTACCGAAGCACTCTCTTCCAAGCTTGTCTGAATAATATGCCTTTTAACCAAACTGACATGCTGCTAACTTCGATATGCAAACAAATCGTTGAATACCTGCTCTGAAGTCCCTAATAGAGTTACAACCTGCATTGCTAACATAGTTCACAAGAGTCGGCTCTCCTAAGGTTGCACTGGGTAAGTTGGGAGGCCACAGCTCTTTAGCCATCGGTCCACGTAAACTCCCTCAACGAAGTTGATTGAACAGCTCATTCATTCGGCCGCCAACTTTACGACACATGTTACTGGATTTCACAACTGGCCCTCCAAAAGCCGCCTGACTACAGGTCAAAGTCAAAAGTGGTTTAGATTCCCAAGGCATACCGTAAAATCCAGACGTGGATGATCTCAGCAACTGTGGTGAATTTTGCAACTGCGTGCCGCTCATCTGCTTCGTAAAAATGTTCTTTAGTCACACCATGTCTAGCCAAGTCTAAACCATTAACTAGAGCAAGTTTACTCGTCACCACTGGTAAACACGACGGTAATTAGACGGTCATTAGATTGGCCACTTGAGTCCAACTATCTTCTGATCGACAACCACTGTCCCTAACGTACACACTTCCCACTGGGGAACTAGCAAGATAACCTGTCGGAGAGCGGGGTGTAAGAAGAATGCTCTAGACAGCATATTCTACCTTCCCCATGGTATTGTGCATATCTCACAAGAAACTGCCGTAATGAAGATTCAAACAGGCAGTTCGGCGAAAGAACGATTGGTGAGCAGACAGATACAAGTTTCCTCCATCCCTCTGCCACAGTAAGGCTAGCTTTAGAACCAGGTCTAATTTGATGTGTAGGCCTGGTTACGGTTATTCTCCAGACAGAGTTCCCACTCGAAGGTGGAGACCAGGTGCTTTCCGGTCGAGATATTACACGCAGTTATACACTTGTTTGATGAGAGTTTAAGAATTGAAGTGACATGTAGAAAACTGCATATCAAGATAATCTTTTGTCGACAAACCGGTAAACATTCCCCAGGTTTACTTCCGTATTTCACGCTCTCTTTGCATTTTGCTGGAGACAAAAGACAAAACAAACAAATTGTTGGATCTAGTTTGTCACCTCGTATTGAGTTGTCTCCAACCGAACGCAAGGAACATTCCTGCACGCTCTGCGAATCCACATAAACGAAAACCCTCTATATAGCTCCACATGAGACCTTTTCAAAGAACATTTCCATGGAACGATTTGGTTCAACAAGGATAAAGGCTTTGCTTTACTGCTGGTGGTCATCTTAGTCTGGTGAGGAATCGCAGTTCGGTAACGCTGATGCTCCAGTGGGTCGAATTGCCATATAGACAAAAAGCATTATCAGCTGAATAAAACCTGAACCTCAATAAAATAATTTCAAACATTGTCTACCTGACCGAATCGAACTGAGTTGAGAGCATCATCATTCTGGTTGAGGTTCACTGGTTGAGCCATGTTGCCGTGGCACTTTGGAATGTCCAACAAAAAAATTATACACAGAATAAATTATGGGCTCTTTTCTCCGGACTTGATCACGAGCCTATGAATAATGAATACCTCACATAATGATGACAACTGACCAGTTCATTTTGAGAATAGCATCATTAGCATCAGAATCAAAATGAGGCAGATCTATCCACAAACAATCTACACACGCGCACACGATGGTTGCGAGACATACACTTCAACCGTACTCAGTAAATGACCATGATCAAAACGAACATGTACAATTCCGCCTACTTTCCTACACTTACAGGCATAGACCAGTCCGATTTGAGGTGATCGCGTTAGAATCTCTGAGTGAGAAGCGACTTGGCTCGTTTTAGTTGAAAGTTACTTGACTGGATAAATGACAGACTGCAGTCTATGAGGTCAACCCAGAACTGTCAAAACCCCGTTCACTGTCCATCATTAAGGGCAGGATTCAATTCGAAGAACGTTGGGTTGAAATCATTTCGCCCGAATGGGTGAAGCTTATGGAAATATCTTCTCCGAATATTTCATACTCGAATCAGTGAACGGCATCCTACCACATTCGACCTATAGGACACTCAGTTGCTCAGTTGTCGATGTGCTGCTCGGAAGAGTTTACTTGTTACTGATCAGGTGGCGATTAGTCTGTCAGGCTAATTTTGCTATATTTCCTAAACAGTCACAAGAATATCATCAAAAGACAGTTAGGTGTTTCTTTGGCATTGATTTCAGAGTAAGCGCGTGTTTTTCTATAACCGGACTCTCGTGATCCAATTATATGACGGCGAAATATCCGGCACCATCTCGAACTCTGTACGTGGTTGATCGATTGGAAATTTATGTTGTATTAGTCAGAAACTTCCGATGGCTTGATGTATGGAAGACCCAAGAATTGAGTTGAGTCGACAGTTATGGTTGCTGCTGTACTTTTATGGGGATCCATCCTTCATTAAAAGTTCACCAAACATAAATCGCGCACTGAAAACAACGTGTGTTGTGGGTTGTGGGCGGTCATTCTCAAATTCGCGTTCAACATTCCGTATTGCTCGTAAATCGGGGCGTTTGACGTTCTGCGACTCGATGTATTACCCATACGATTTTCGTTGTCGTGTCAGCCATCACGACTCAGGTGACGTTTGGACAATGAGCGCATATGCACATTAAGCGACCTTAATGTTAACACCTGCTGTTCACCTGATGTTAACACTTGATGTTAACGACCTGATGTTAACACTAAACGTCCTTTATTTGCATCACGTTCGATCAAATAATTGGGCTTTTTTTAAAAAAAACTTTGTGGTGCGGCCATCTACTTCTCTTTCGGGTGGTTTTGACGAAAATCAGTTTATTTTATGCAAAACTGATTTTATTATATATTTCGTCTACCATCCAGTGACCATTGTACTTTGACCTAGGTCCTTGAAAAAAGACGTTTGTGATTCTAAGATGTGTTTTTATTTTTGAGTTCACTGCTCGCATTTACGTACATAGTGCAATAGCGCTTCTAGTCAACGGATTCCTGCATGATTTTGAACATATTGGTTTACTTCTTGATTCCATGCGCTAATCTCTGCATACTTGAGTTTGTTAAAAGTTAGAATAAATCTGTGTAACGGTACATGCCTCGCTGGTCTAATCTGGAGAAGATCCGAGAATCGGCAGGTAAATGTGAGCGCATTGACTGGGTTCAAAAACGTAGGTACTAATGCGGGCTAAGATATGTTTTTCTCGTGCAACTAACCGTATAACCCGCTAGAATAAAACTTCTGTAGATTAGGTTAGATTACATCACAGGGTTTAACTCTCAGTGGCTGTTTGTTACCTACTGAAGTTTGTAAAAGTTCACCGTACGTGGATGATATTAACCATTGAATGTTTTGGCCAATGAACATTGATCACATTGAATCGACTGCCCAGTCTTTGAGGAATCAAGGCTAAATGTTTTGTGTAATTTCCAGAAGGTGAACGTTCAGACCATTTGGCTTCGAACAACTTGCTGATTGATTGTCGATTCTTGCTACAGTAAATACAATTTCATCGGCCGTCACTAGGCACCATTGGAGGTTTATGCATGTAACACCGCAACGGAAGACCGGATCGAGTGCGGCCTCTCTACTGAAATCGCGCTGTCCGCTGTGGCAAATCGGCATGACACCAGTGTTCAACACCGCCATAAAACCATGATTCATTGGAAAGCCTTATTGTAAGGAAAAGAATAAAGGTGGACGGAGAAGGGAATTAGTGCTAGCTTACCACAATCGTTCCGAGGTGCCTATAACTTCAGACATTCACTCAGGCAATCGGGATAGAGACCGACAAAAATAACGCACTTGACATAGGTTGGCAGCCATATCCTGCAATGTTTTCAACCAGGCGCAGTAGGCATCACTCGGTCCCCATCCTGGAAGGCGAGTAGCACCGACAGCACCCAAGCGTTTGGTGATCCCCTTCATACACCTCCGCCAAATCAAGGGTTGGCCACCTCTCTGCTTATGACACTCTGAATTTGACATGGAAAACAGCACTTTCTTCGGCAAACGATGGTAGTGCGTATTAAAATGTAGCCTAACCGTTATACTTCTACAAATGGGTGCATAGAAGAAGCCACAAATGGCAGATTTAGATAGCGCCAAGGTTTTTCACTGTTCGTGCAATACGGGGTAGCTGTGCGACTTGGCTTACGAACCGACTTGAATATGGAGTAAGTGTATTAAGACAAAAAGAGCTGCTCTGACCAAAATCGGTTTCACGGGTTGATGTGGCAGGTGGTTAGGTCCAATTAGAAATCATGTTTCCATTGTTAGTGTGAAAGTCGATCAAGATGTAGCTTAACAAAAAACAGTGTTTGGAAACGAGCATTTTCAGGGTCATCTCACCCAGCACGGTATAGAGTTGGACAAAATAACCAATAAAATAACACAGACCAGTTGTTGATGAGGGTCTGAAGGAAATAAAAGGCAATGAGGCCAGCCTAAGTTCTGAAAAGTCCACTCAGAATTTCCAGACATGGCGAGTGGGATGGACCTGTATACTGGCTTGGCTCAGTTCTCATCTGACATGTATGGTCAAGTTGTGATGGCTCAGACAAGTAAGTTGCTTGCAAAATATCGGCACCCAACCTATTCTTCAAAGTGGACCAGCAAAATGTACTCATGTCCCCCCTCAGCGTCTATGTAGCATTGTTAATGACGCTGGCTGGCACTGGAGGCCAAACCCGACTTGAACTACAGCAAAGTATGCGTTTACCACCAGAGTTGGAAGGAGCCCCATTGCATGATATGTTTGGATCGGCACTCAGAAAGATATCTTCAGAGTCGAAATATGTCACTGCGTCATTGGCTAATCGATTGTTTGTGCTTCAAAATATGAATATTCGTGATGAGTTTGAGGACATCTTGAACAAAAGCTACTCTGCGGAGACAGAAGTGGTGAGCCAATTCTTCAAATAATGGGATTCTCTTCAGCTAGTCGACTATGCAGATATGGAAGCAAAGCGGCAGAGAATAAACCAGTGGGTTTCTGAGCAGACAAATTCAAAGATACCGGAGCTTCTTTCCGCAGGCGCACTCCAGGAAAAAAGCATAATGACTATCGTGAACACAGTTTATTTCAAAGGTAAGCACCACCATTGTTCCCATATGTTTATGTTTTTTAAAGGCTTGTGGAAGCTTCAGTTTGACAAGCAAATGACGTCGAACGGTTTGTTCCACCGCATAGACGGCAGTGCAGTGGAAGTACCCATGATGAAGGCCCGCAATTATTTTCCCTATCAAGATCTCCCTGAACTGCAAGCGGTGGCGGTGAAACTTCCGTTTAGAGATACTGCGTAAGTCCTCCGCATGATTTCCGATGGGGTTTAGCACATACATTTACTATGATACTATCAAACTCGTGAATAATATAGTGAGTACTCACTGAAACAATATATGCTTCTTAGATGAACGAAATTCTTCTTCAGGTAGGAACTGCTTGTGGTGCTACCGAATCAAAAGGATGGTCTTTCCAATCTGATGGCACATTTTCGCAACACTGATACCATGGGGACAATACTTGCTAAGCCTTTCGTCCAAGTGAAATTACCTCTGAGTCTTCCACGCTTCAAACTATCTGAGACACACCAGTTGGACATGAAAACGCTATTGCAATCGATGGGAGTGCAGTCAATTTTTGACGCAACGGCAGATTTTTCAAACCTCTCAGATGACCAAAATATATATGTGTCTGACTTGGTGCACAAGGCAGTAATTGAGGTAGGTGTCTTTTTTACCATTGTCGTATATCTATCATACGGAATCGAACCAAGCTAAGAATCGTCTGCTCTTTGGGCAGGGGAATTTCGTCAAGAGAATTATGCTTCCGACAAACCCAATTCGGGAGGTACTAATATCTATTCCGTTAGTTCAGCAAGTCATAACGTGGTTTGGGTTTTTAGATGTGGTTGGTTGTTGATCGCTAAGTAATTTGCTTTCTCCACCAGAAAATCAACCAATACGTACTCCACGAAACTTTAGTGATTGATCTTAACCTTACCTGGTAACTTATGTTCTAGGCTTGGTTCACGAGAAAGATTTAAACAACTACTCATTTGTTCCAGACAACTTGACCTCCTTAGTTGATATATCAACTGTAATAGGCCATTGTCTCACTTACTACAAGCCGTGATTGTCAATTTATGCTATTTTGGCACAAATTCCTCTTTAATACGCAGGTATCTTTCCTGGACCACATGTCTCCCTTTGATGCCTTACTAAAGAACATTGGTTGTTTTCTTACGCCAATCATCCAAAAAAATCGCTTGACTAAACATGTGTGTTTATGAATCCCGACAAATTAGGTCGGATGATTAGAAAACTGTTTTAACACGGCGTAGTACCTGTGTACAAAACAATATAGCCAAGAGAGAGCCATGACTATAAGCGTTGTGAGTGTACGACGATACGGATAAAGTCGTCGTTTTTCGTAAGGACTTGATAGCCTCTCAAATGACAATCGAGTATTTGCTCCGAAATGGAGATCTTATAACGCCTTAATAACGTAAATTTCAAATCAAAGAATCTCATAGGCCTCTCCTTTCAAACCAGCTGTAAAGTGACTGAATTTCGGAGGATAATGGTTGAATTGACGTAAATAGCTTTATCATGAAGCTATCCGTGAAACAAAAAGTCCAGAGAGGTGGTCGAAGAACAAACATCCGTTCAGAATGAGGTGTTATCAGTTGATATTTTGGTCGTTAACGATGAGATTTCCAAGTGTTGGGATGGAGGCCAAATTAGAACTGTTTTGTGGCAATGAGTGAATGACGGTCAGAAATAGAAGAGACCTCTTCATAATGTTATTTCAAGGCGATGTGAATCAAGTGCATCCTTTGCACGAGTTGAAAACGATGGCATTTTAAAATACTCACATCCGCTTTTCACTCCATTTCCCCATGATTTTTGGATCCTGGAGGCTGGTTTACTCTGATCTTGATGCATATCTAACATAAATAACTAGAAATTGATATTGCGGAGATATCTTGAAATCTTATGTAGGGATTTCATCCTTTGTCTAAATTCGCTTTGTGCTGAAAGACTGCGAAGCAATTCTACTGCTGTTTCACCATTAGTGCACTTCATGAGACACCATAGATCTCGAACCCATGAATTCTCGACTAGTGGCTTTGAACGTAATACACCCCCACGCACTCTTCAATTACAGAACCACATAACGTGGTCACTTGTGCTTACTGACACGTAAATTCAAGACTTTCATGTGGAATTTGCACTTTTTTTGAAAATGTACCTCATTTGAGCTACTTATTGATTATTAGTCGTCCTGAAGTGAATTACAGCTCATGGAGCATCCACTCACTAACTGATACAGTGCCATCACTGTTGTGGTTCTCGTCATATTCTATCTTATTTAACGTAATGGCACGCCCTATGTTGTTATATAAGCAAACTCTTTTGAAACTGACCACAGGCGGACATTAGACTCCCACAGTTCACCGATAGTTTAACCTTTCTCTCTCTCTCTGTGTGTGTGTGTGCAGGTTGACGAACAAGGGGCTGAGGCTGCGGCTGGATCCGGAGTTATTATTGGTCTGGCATCCTCGTTTGATAGAATGGAATTCCACGTTGACCATCCATTCATGATGGCGCTTGTTTACAATTCCACTATTCCTGCATTCATTGGACACGTTTTCGAACCTGAGGTCATGTAAATCTGGCCTAACGTGACCCGGAACATTTTTCACTTTTGCCGCAGTTGTGATTGTGTGGATCACAAGCGTACTCTGTAACCAACACATTGTTTTCTGCTCAAACCGTTAGGGTAGCCCAAACTGAACGTTAACGGATGGTAACCCGCTGTTGTAGGCGTATTCTTGTGGTCGTTTAATTTGAGCGACTCATCTCAGAGGACAGCGCTTTTGCATCTTTCGCAGTCTCTTCCCGCGTTTGGGTGGCTTTGTGAGATCGGAAACGTGTTCAACGTCCAAATGACGTAATGGCTGACAGGAAAACAAAAAGTATAAGCAAATATATCAAGGCAGCATTAATTTTTGGCCGTAAAACGCCTCGATTTGCCAGCGATACAGAAAGTTGAACGGAACAATCAAAATGACCACCGACAACAGAAGTTGTCGGTGGGCGACTAGTATTTGGTGCGCTTCTAATCAAGGATGTATCCCCTTAACAGTACAGCAGCAACCAAAACTGTTGACTCAACTCAATGCTTGGGTCTCCAATACATCAAGCCATTGGAAGTCTAGCCTAACACAACATAAATTGCCGATTGGTCAGCCACGTACAGAGTTCGAGACGGTGCCAAATATTGCACCGTCATATTTGGATCACAGGAGTCTGACGTCTCTACAAACAATTCTAAAGAAACACCCAATAGCGCATTAATGTTATTCTTGTGACTGTTTACGAAATATTGCAAAATTGGCCTGACAGACTAATCGCCACCTGATCAGTAACAAATGAACTCCCCGAGCAGCACGTCGACGTATGAGCAACTGAGTGTCCTACGAATGTGGTGTGGTAGGATGTCGTTCACTGATTAGCGTATGAAATATGCGGAGAGAATACTTCCATAAACTTTACCCATTGAGGTGAAATGATTTCAACCGAACTTTCGTCAAATTGAATTCCGCCCTAAATTATGGATTGTGAATGGAGCTTTGACAGTTCTGGATTGACCTCGTAGATTGTAGTCTGTCAGGTATCCAGTGAAGTAACTTCCAAATAAAACGAGCAGAGTACGCTTTTCACTCAGTGATTCTAGTGCGATCGCCTCATATCGGATTGC
>NW_008751747.1:1449286-1532908 GCF_000715545.1 Opisthorchis viverrini
ACACCCAATAGCGCATTAATGTTATTCTTGTGACTGTTTACGAAATATCGCAAAATTGGCCTGACAGACTAATCGCCACCTGATCAGTAACAAATGAACTCCCCGAGCAGCACGTCGACGTATGAGCAACTGAGTGTCCTATAGGTCGAATGTGGTAGGATGCCGTTCACTGATTCGAGTATGAAATATGCGGAGAGAATACTTCCATAAACTTTACCCATTGAGGTGAAATGATTTCAACCGAACTTTCGTCAAATTGAATTCCGCCCTAAATTATGGATTGTGAATGGAGCTTTGACAGTTCTGGATTGACCTCGTAGATTGTAGTCTGTCAGGTATCCAGTGAAGTAACTTCCAAATAAAACGAGCAGAGTACGCTTTTCACTCAGTGATTCTAGTGCGATCGCCTCATATCGGATTGCTCGATGCCCGTAGGTGTAGGAAAGTAGGCGGAATTCTCCCAGTTCGTTTTGGTCATGGTCACTTACTGAGTACAAGTGAATTAAATGAATCGGAACTATTGTGTGCGTATGTGTGTAGATTGTTCGTGGATAAATCTGCCTCGTTTTAATTCTGATGATTCTGATGCTATTTTCAAAATGAACTCGTCCGTTGCAATCAGTATGCTGGATATTCATTTTTGATGGGTCCGTGATTGACTACGGAGTTTAGAGCCCATGATTTATTCCTTTTAATCGTTGGGCTTTCCAAAATGCTACAGCAACATGGTTCAACTACTGTGCCGCAACGAGAAAGACAATGCGCTCAACTCAGAGTGGTTTGGTCAGGTAGACAGTTTTCGGAAGTTATGTTTCTGAAGGGCAGATTTTCCTTCGGTGTCAGTGCTTTTCGTCTGCAAGGCTGCGTGCAACGTGGAGAAAATTCAGTGGAATTTCTACCCTCTGGCCCATTTGCATTATCAAAATGCGTCCAGCAGTATAGCAAAACTTTATCCTTATTGGGCCAAAACGTGCCACGAGAATGTGCTTCGAAAAGTTCTCAATTGCAGTTATAGATAAGGTTTTCGTTTATGTAGTTTTGCAGGCCGCGCATTATTGTTCCTTGCGTTTTTTGGATGCAAATCAACGCGCGGTAACTACCTGGATTCAAAGAAGTTTTTGTTCCTTTTTATATACCCGAAGGGAGTTCCGGGAATGACCAACATGGAGGTATACCGGGGGAATGCGGACCGGTTTCTCAATGAAAGGATATCCCGATATACAGAATTCTGCAGGTCACCTCAACTCGTAAACACTCACCAAACCCATGTTGTTTAAGTGCGGTTTTACTTCGGCCAGAAGACACCCGGTGTCCGCCTTCGAGCGGGAACGCTGTCTGGAGAATAACCTGACCATACCTATACATCAATTTGGAGCTGGTTCTAAAACAAGCCTCACTCTGTGTCAAGGTGCCCAACAAACGTTCTTCCGACAAACTGCCTTTTGAATTTCCATCATAGCATTTGCTTGTGAGATGTGCCTAATATCATGTGGGAAGATAAAACATGCTTTCTAGAGTATTCTTTTTACACCCTACTCTGCGACAGATTATCTTGCTAGTTACCCAGTGGAAAATGTGTAAGTTAGGGAAAGTGGTTGTCGATTGGAGGGTAAAGGTACTCGAGTCACCAACAGGATGACCCGCTTCTCTGCACCATATTAGTAATACATGTTTTACCTCTATTGGGGACTTCAGAGCACGTATTCAATGCTTTGTTAGTCTGACAGAGTAAGCAACCTTCCAGTTTGTTCAAAGGGCATAATATTCAGACAAGTTTATTGTTCTGCTTGTTCGAAGCTTGGAAGAGAGTGTATCGGTAATTGCTACACACGAAATCCTTTGCTACCGGCATGATTTAAAATGGAAGATAGAATAAAGCCCAGTAGAACTCCGTTTACGAGGCCATGTAAGTTTATTATCTTTACTAAGAAATTTCTCGAGGGCTTCTTACCCTGGGATATTGCAACCAGCGTCGAGTCTGGTAAGAGCTGATTGGGACACCGTTAATGAGACTATATGCTGAGAAATATATTGAGAGTGTACATCTCAGAATATTCTATTTCGTTGATGAATGGATGTTATTTTTCATTGGCACTCGATGGAGTTTTCGCTTTTTTAGTCAAACAACGCATAAAAATGAACAGGACACCTCAAATAAGACTACATCATTCCCATAATCTTTCGGTTCCCTTCGTGAATCCGTAATTTTACAATAGGTCAATAAACCTTGTTGGCTTCAACATAATTGTTCACTGATATCTGTCGTCGAAAACTGCCTTTCATACCTCATTCGTGTTCACCGACATTCGAGCGAATATTTTTGGGAATGTGATACTTATCCACCGATATATGGAATCAGCTTCTGTAAGCATCCAACGAAACCCGCAATATCCAACCTACTGGCTGAGCATTTAAACACTCGATCGTGATCGGCTGACCAGCTGTGTGGTTGATTGCCCCTTACTCAGACAGCTATGGAGTCCTTGACTCACTATCAAATGTCGTTAGATTGACGCGTTACCTCTGTTTCAGTGGTCGTCTTTCGTCTGAAGTTCATTATCGCGGTCATTCTCATCGAACACTACACTGAGTTTTTGAAAAGTGCTTCAACGCAGCTTCCAGTGCGTTGAATCTTTCTTTATTTTTCGCCATAATTTCTGTAAAATTGCTAACCTCCGCTTTCATATGTTTCTTGTGTGATATTTCCTTTTTGGTTGAACGCCTCTCACAATTTTTTGTGCGTACTGGGTGGTGGGATTTGGTCTTGCAAAAATCAAACTAGGGAAGTAGGTGAACCCAGAAACGCCTTTCTGCTATGCATTTTCAATCGGGTGCAACTGTGTCTGTCAGAAGCGAGCTCGGTTGACGAGCCGTGAATAATGTGTGAATGCTCCATGCGTAAATTTGCATCACCATAACTCTCACAGATCTAATGCACTTCAGAAATGAAATGATCTGCTTCCATCAAACTGCAAAACATTGATTCCTCACGGACTGGTAGGTCAGACTTGAAGGTGGGAGCTACTATGAATGTTTCGCGGGACTTCCAACATCCCATACAATCTGGCTTAAGCACAAAACCTCAACGATGGTGAACATGTGGAGGTGCAATGACCACTGGCATATAAAAATGATTTCAGGACCATGCACTAATACGACCACCCCGACTGGTGATGAAACAAATGCAGTCAGATTACCAAGCATAGCATTTAAGTTCCCTAAATTTTCGTTTCGATTTTAGTAACTACTGATAGGAAACCGTTAAGCTTAATGTAGAATAACCAAGGAATGAGTGGTGCACGCAGAAACACACAGATAATTAACAGATACGCACTAACTTTCGTGTTGACCAAAGCGTTTACTATCGCATCACACATTCAACAGGTATTCGTCAGAATACCGCTACCTCGGTAACTATGAGAGAGACCTTGAAAGATGCACTCAAATCCCGAACAAGATTGATGTATCGGTCTAATAGCTAACCTGAACTTTCGAATCCGCATCCGGCCAGGATTTGAAGCATATGAAGCTAAGCTACATCGTTTCCAATGTATTAATGTACGCGATTCGGGGACAACAAAATTGGAAGCGAGAGAGCAAACGGGGAGTTTTACAAAGTCTCCTGCACGCAGAGTGGTTACTGTCAGACATCCCCACTCTCTCCGTTCCTATTTATTTCCGTGGTAGACAAGGCAATTTGCCCCTCTGTTTGCCATGTGCCGTGCACTCACAATGTGGAAGGTCATGCTCGTTGACATACAGCCACCTAACACTCTAGTCACATTCCAGGGAGAGGTACTAGAATTCGCCGAGATTTAAATGGCCAGCAAATTGTATTTGCCCCGCTTTTAGTTTGATAGATGAGGTCAATAGACGAACCTCCAAGGCTCAGCCCCGTCCTCTAACTTGAGATATCTACGTTGGCAAGGTGACATATAACTTATCCTCAATGGACGTGTGTAGCAGGATAGAACGCAAGCTAATTTGTCGTACGGTGAATTCTTCGATCAACACAACGCATGGAAATCATTCCAATGTCACAGCTCCTTGATGGCAGTCCTATTCGAGATCTTGATATCTGCGACAACTGCCGTGTATTGCGTTCACCGAAGCACTCGAAAACTAAAGCGTTCTCAGTAGAAGTGTAGCAAGAAACCTTTGCCTGATTCAGTAGTAAAAGAAAGGGGATCCGACGTGAAATGTCTGACCAGAACAAGGTTAGATAAATGTCATTTTTCTTGGGAGTAACTCAAACAGAATGCACCTCTCAAAGGATCCTGGGAAATCCGACCGTGTCAATCGGCTTTTCAGTGCATTTGTTTAGCACTCAGCTCTGGAGATGCTGAATTTCTGTTATAGATGAAGGCAAATGTGAGCCATTTCAGCTCAGGGACATCCAAGTAATCACTGCAAATAGCTCATTTCCTTTGGTTGACTGAGTTCTTTGATAGATGTAGTCATTCGAACTTGGTTGGTTTTCTGAAAAGAAATTCCATCCGAAGACAAGTTTGGAGAAGCACATACAGGGATTTCAGCATCTTTCATTCAGTTTCAATGCAAAGCTGATCTACGGTGAGAGACAAGATTGTGTGCCTTTGTACTTCTTGTTCCAGCCTATCCCAGGTTACTCAGGTTCATTAGTGCCATCCGCCCACTGCGAGCTTCCTGGTCCTGAGCTCAAAAGCTCACTTAGTTTGTGAATTCAGACGTCTGTGCCCCACACTGGAAGCCTAAGACTTGAGGAGGTGATATGCTTGGCAAGACATCTTTACACTTCAATGCTAATGCCCTAACATGTTGCAGTTTTTGGTTATTTAGCCTCAGATGTATTCCGTTTCAGCGACATGAACATCTCCGGTGGTTTGAAATTGCGTGCACTGGCGTACTTTTTCTCACTGGTAGTATGCATGTACCGACCAATGATCTAAAGCGCTCAAACTTGGTATTTGGAAGAGAGTGACTCTTTTGAGACAAGTCTTTTATGAAATGAAGCCCATACCAAAACAGGGCACTACTTTGAGGAGAACGGCGATTGCCGAATAACACATTAAATCCCTGCGTATTACGGAACTGTACACATTCTCCATGAGCCCCGTCAACTCATATGTTTTTGACATCCTTGGATGTTACAATTGCAAAATGATCGAGTGATGGACACAGGGTAGCTCTGAGCAACTTTCAGTGAACACTTCCTTCACAGAATCGCTGGCCCCTCTATTTATATGCGGAAGGGTTCATTTTGGAGGATCAAGTGAAGAGAGATACAGTTATCTGTGGCGCGACCAGTGGACCTGGAATTGTCAAAAATCTTGCATCTCACTTATCGTATATAACCATGATGGGAGTGGGGGAGCTGATACCCGCGCTGAAGCAGACACTTGCCACACATGTACGGATGAAAACGACTGGGCGTAAACCTTTCAAAAATTAAATGACTTGTTGCTTGCTTCTCCAGTGAGCCTTTGAAGCGAATCAATCGAACCAAATTCGCCACTTGTGTAAGCCCATCTACCTTGGCAGTTTAGTTGCGTACGAAGTTTAAAACACATTTTTACAAAACAAACTAAGGAACTTAACTATCCGTCCATGGCTAAATTTGGCTGGGTCAAATATAAGAGATTGACGATGCTTCAGTTTCCAGATTAATGTTCTTGATATGTATCGTCTAACTTCTCTCCATTTTACTTGCAGCCCATAATCGATTTACTTGGTCAATCCTATTGCCTTTTTCGCCACGTGACCTTAACTCGCTGACTGTCTAAACTTGTAATTCGTCATCGCCTGATCCCAACTCGCACCTGTCATATTCATTCTACTTTCAGATGGTCAAGCTGACAGCGCCAGAGTAACCAGTTAGCTCTGAGCAACATACCGACCAACATCACATCCTGGTCAAAAAAATTGGTCCTCTGGAAATTACATGAAGGTTAGCAATAATTAAGCTGAGTGAATTCTGGGCTACACTAGTCTCCTCGACTGCCGTCAGTTTATGGCATCATCCCGAATTTCCGTTCACAAATCTAACCCCTCACTGGCTGCGTGGTCACCTAACGCTCTGAAATCGAAGGCGCGTAGCATTTCGCAGCGTAGTTACCTTAGCGCCTTGTGTCTTCTACTGATTTTTTTCATAAGAACCTGGAGGAAGCGCAATTGTCTCGTTTCAGTTACAATTTGAAAAACCTCGTAAATAATTATCTAAAAAGGGTTGGAATGTTCCTTCAACAAGGCTGAGGGATCTGTAAAGATTTCGTTCAAGACACTGCCAGCTTTAAATTCTCCTCCTGGTTGAAATTGATCATTCAGAAATATGCATACCAAAAATGGGTGCAGTAGGCCCCAGTTTCGCTTCCATTTGAACTTACCAACAGCGCACAAATCTGGTAGTGCCAGGATTCTCAACACAAAGCAAACTCAACAACAAGCCTTCCGCCAATAATCTATCGCCCAAGAGAGCACCTGCTCCATCAAAGTGATATGAATGCAATCTATGCTTTTCTGCAAGTTCAGGCAGTGCTCAGCTCTAGAAATTCTAGGTGGTTCCGAAACTGTAACCTCCCGGGTGGGATTTGAATGTTCAACTGTTTAACTAAGAACAGTTGATCAGCAATGTAACTGACTAGCTTTTAGATACGATACAGCCACACTCATCCTCAATTCACGGAATCCACATCACTTGATCACGTGTGGGAGGCCCTCGAGAGACGGATTCCTATATGAATGTTTCACTCGTCCTGTGAAATTTTTTCATCCCTTGAGCTACTTATAGGTTCCCAGTAGTGTAGGCACATTGCAGAGTCCTCAATGATTTTCACTCACCAAAATCAAATTCGTCTGGCAGTTTCGGAGCGTCTCTGGCGCTACATCACTGGGAAATCTTGAAGGGTATTTTGGTTGACCAACATGAGCAGATCAGTTACTGATGACTTGTTTCGGTGTTTGGCGGACCGACCACATCGCTGAAGCACGAAATCATTCGCCATTTTGGAAATGCTTTCCGCGTTGTCTTGCCTCTCATAATGGATGCCCGACAAGGCCGTGGGTTTCCTTTGACGATGAGTTCAGTCTTTGCGTCCACTCTCTGGCTCGGACCAACTAGAAAGATTGCGCAGAACTGTTTCTGTTAACCTATAGCGTGCATTGAACGAATTCTCATTGAAGAGTGTCTCACTGCCAGGTTATTCTTGTGTTGTTCTCTATACGTGTGTACCTTTGCTGAGATTAAATCCTATGGGGTTTGTCATCGCGACTACATCCATCAAGTTCGAAACGAGAAACTCAAGACCGTGATTGACGAAGTAATGGTTGTTTCGTCATTTTTTGAAGTTAAGCAGCACCGAGTCCCAGTCATTCATTCATTTGGGTAAGTCAGCGAGGGTCTGGGCATTCCTGGTGACGTAACACACGGCAGGAAATAACATTCGTCCTTGAGAAACACATTTTAACTGCTCAGGGATAAATTCCAAGTTAGACGTCAAGAACACAATACAACCTTGGTGGAACAATTTTCCCCTTGAAAATCTGTTGACTACATCGGGCCTAATTAAAAGGTGTCTCCTGGTTAAAGGGTCAATGCGCCACTTGGGTTCCGCTCGTAATTTGACGATTGATAATGGAGTGTTATGTTTAGTTTACCGTTGTAAAGAATGATTTTGCTGACCTCCATAAGTTTATCATTTGCCTACTCATACCGAGTTCGGCGCTGTAACCCCGGGTTAACTGATTAATGACGTTCATGATACAGTGGTTTGTGACTAGATGCGCTGTTTTGCGACAGAAAATAAGGGAGTCCATCCTTTGATTGAGTACATGTATGAGTTCATTTTTACGCATTCAAAAAGCTTCCATCACAATGCTACTCACTTTTGGTAATGGCATATTAACCGTTTTAATGTTGTACTCTTATCATAGGATTTATCCTTGGGGATTTCAACTTTGTTCAGGTTTAAGTTACTCAATGAAAACTGTTATTATAGATTTCATTGTATTCGTGGCATACATATTGTGTTTTCGGACCTAATTTTTTCGGGCTGGTAACCAGAATTGGGACGCTGTGTTAACTGAGGATGAGAGCTGGCGGATTTTGAATAGCTGTTGTAAAGCAACTCATGGTACTCTTAGTTCCATTCCGCCACCCGTATTGACAGTGTGCGAAAGATCCGAAGGCAATAGGTCAACTGCTAGCCGAAACAAGTGAATATGAGGGTTCCGGGTCGTTCGCTGTGATGGGGTGAATGTAGATCTAACACATTACTCGTATGTTTCTGAAATCTCTTCGAGAACCGATTGCCAGTTCCACCCATTTTGGGTTTCATCCGGTAGATATAAACCCCGAGGTCCTAGTGAACCAATCTTATGTTGTAATTGAACCCTAACTGGAGGGAATTTGCCGAGAAGTGTGCAACCGATCGTGGGCTGGCGAAGAGCTCTCAGCAACCTTGTGAGTATGGTGACGTCAACTGGAGGGAATTTGCCGAGAAGTGTGCAACCGATCGTGGGCTGGCGAAGAGCTCTCAGCAACCTTGTGAGTAGTGGTGACGTCATGATGTGCACCGAGATTTCTCGAATATCGTAACAAATTTTACATGAGGAGGCTGGGTGCAGCACATTCAGATGAAGATAACTATCACGAAAGAAGGATTCCGCAAGGATTCTGTTGAGTTTATTGTCAAAAACAATTTTGTTTCCAAATGAGAGCAAGGATTGATGAAACTTGCAAGCCCGTGTGAGACCACACAACGAGACATTCAGATCACGGCCCATTCCGTTGTTGGGGTGAACACCATACGATGGGCAAATGAAACCTTGTGCGTTCTGGAAAGTTTCCATTGGATATTGACACTTCCACTTCGCAGTTCCAGCTGCTCACCGTCGTCAGATTACATGTGATAGTCAACTCGGTCATTGTGCATACATTGGTCAGAGAATCCATGATTCAACATTTCACCGATAAAAGTCCGGTCTGTACTGAGCAGATACTGGCATTCGAACTTCCAGCAGCTGGCTATATATGACGGAGTTCATTAAGCTATGCAAAACTGCCCTAGGTGACTGGATACTCATTCTGTTCAAATTGTGACATGTATGTGCTCCCAGGGCACCCTTCTTTGCAATGACTTGAAGAAGAGGTTGAACTCGCTTCTCCAGCGTGGTATCGTCGGTTTTCATGGTCAGTCGCTTTCGACGTCACTAGTTTAAATTATAGTGAGTGTAGCTTCATTGTACACGGTGGACTTTTATGCCGTTGATCATAAAGTTTAGCATCATCTGCGCTGACTTGTTCAGATATCTGTGTAATATCGGTCTAAGTTATTGCAGTGAAACTGTCAAACTGAGTTCGAAATCTGGTGAATTGGACCCGAGTATCGCTTTATCGACTAGTTGACTGCCGTGGGTTGACACACATACTGATCACTCTTCTGAGCGAACGCGTTGAATATCCCGCCTCGTTGTTTGGGAAGTGCAAAATGTGACTATGGAAATGTGTCAGTTGAAATTCTACGCTGTCGACTGCGTCAGGCCGAATGAATACCTTCATAAAACACAGTAATTCTAATCTACAGAAAACGTGAAATTTAGGTGGCCTTATCTTTAGGAGTTCTTATTTCTGGTGCAAGAGTACTGCCCCGATAGGTTTTGGAGTACTACACCTATCAACACATATAGTGAAGCAACTGGTCACTTTTGCTACTGTATCTCGGATTCAATTGGAGTGTGCATGATAATTCTGTCACTCAGTAGTTAATCCAACGGTAGAATCCTGAGGTATATTGCCTGGGAGCGTTAGATAAAAATGCATTATTTGTCTATTCAGAAGGGCATTGTGGCCCTAAGGCCACTAGATGTTTGCGTATGTGAGCAGAGTTACTGTGTTTGCGTGCACATACGGGCTTGGATTGCTCACACGTAATAGCTCTCAGCTTTTACGAGTATTCGTTATCCACTGTGTTGTTTGACCATGAACCATCTCAGTTCTTGAACGGCAAATTTTTACTGTATCCTTTTAAAAATTCAAGGATAATTTCAACAGTGAATGAACAGGTCCTTGAAAAGTGGAATCTCACTCTATGTAAAGGTCAGTGTGTTGATTCGTACATTTATTCGATGAGCAATGTTTGCAAATACTGTCAAACACGGTACAGAAACTACTGACGCGTTTCGCTTGCTTTTTCTAACACCTTCTGGCTGAAATGAGGCAGGAAGTCTTGAAAGAGCTGTGACGGTGGAGCAAAACTACAGTTCCCTGACAATAGTTCGGTGACATTTCACCACACAGAATGTTGATTGAAGTCCCGTAAAAGCTAACTATCGTACGCCATTCGTAGTGGTCCAATGGAATTTGTGTACGAAGGCCATCGGTTTGTTTAAATACTGATTCGAATTGACAGTGAGCATCGCTAACTTAGGATGTTGGAACTTGTTTTGATGGTCGTCATGTGCTGGGTCTCTGTCGAACCAATGAAGTGAGCTTCGTGAGGCTTTATCGAATGGTACATTATTGATTTCAGTATATCACTAAGTAGCGTGTTAGTACAACGAGGTAAAAGATATCAAGGCGCAAGGCCGGCTATTGAAATGGTACTTTACGATTCAAAGGTGAGTTTTTCGCTTGAACCCAACATGTTCTCACTTGTTCTTGCGCTACATTTATTACGGCATTGTGGGAATCGGGTCTCCACCGCAGTATTTCAAACTGATGTTTGATACCGGATCACCGATTCTGTGGGTTCCTAGTATGAGGCTAGCGCAAGAGCGACCGATGGTCCGGAGTGCGTACAATCCCGACGATTCTATGTCAATCGTCCGCAAACCTAGATCGATTACTATTCAATACGGGAATTATATCGCCACGGGCGATATTTTCTCTGAGCTGGTGAAAGTAAGTGGGCGATTGTTTTCCAGAATACCCCAAATCATTTTTTCAGCTTAACGGGCATCCGTTTCGCACGGAGTTTTCTGCGATAAATAAGATAGAAGGTTATGTGGATCAACTATATACAATCGACGGGCTCTTTGGTCTTGCCAAAAAGCAGTATTATAAACAGTTCAAAGCAACTCCACTGGATGATATGGATGCACAGAAGGTGATCCCAAAACGTCAATTTGCCTTCATTTTTAAACGGTAGGTATTTTTGTTGAAGCAGCTTCAAAAGCTATTTTTGAAGCAGAAGAACAACATATTTTTGTCATCTTGGCACGCTTTCAGACAATCAAAACCCACTGTCAAGCAATTTCCACATGGCTAATCCAAGGTGACAGATGACGTTCTTTACAGACGAGGTAGGAGGGAGGGGTCTGACTGGACTCTTTTCTTAGTCTAAGGTTCATGTAAGCTATCATAAACAAGATATCCATCCGGTATCATTTGAGTTTCCGGTCGAAATGAAATGGTTGAAACGTTTCTAGGCCCACTTCGTTAGGGTGACAAAATCTCGAAGTCACAAACCAAGAAGATATCAATGAATTTATGCTATAAATGCGAAGTTTCAAACGTCACCTGAGAAGTTCGTTTTAATTCTGGATCCATTATACTCCATATTGGGAAAAGCAACAAATTGTGCAAGACCAGTCTTTGTTCATGATTTCTTTTACAATAACTATGTGATTGGGAAACTCATGCCAGAAACAGGGACGCTTGGCAGATTGGATCCAGCCTGGTTTGAACCAATTATGAGAACCAAACACCAGAAGATATGAACAACTCTCACCTTCTGATTCTTGTTACCACCTAGGAGTTTTTCTATCTTGAAGTCTGCTAGCCAACAGTATTCTTCCGGTCATGTGAGAACATAACGTTATTAAAATGTGGTCTAATTTTTTTTGAAACTTTATGATATATCGAGTGGTATGTCCAACTGTTTATGAAGCGGAAGTTAAATGACCTATATAATCAAGAGTATTTATACAAAATTAAATCTTACCTGGTGTTTGAAGCACGCTTGGACGAGACAGATGTTTCCAGTTTCCACCGTATCACATGCCATGCCGTTATGGCCACAGTAAAGCAATTCACGTTCTCTAGCAGAATAATTACGGATGTAGGCTTCAGGCTACACGTGGAAGTAGAACTTGTCTCAGCAAATATAGTTGCATTGTCAGAGAAAGATTGGATAGTTTAGTTTGTTTTTCGGGTAAAAATGATGAAGAAATATGACACTTTGAAGAAAACATTTGTAGGTTAGTCAATGCTATCCGTAAGGTTGACGAAATTCAAAGGCGTCTTACCATCGCTTCTGTCCATCGCAAATGTTCTCTGTGTAATTTTTTACTAGAGTCTTCTTGATGTTTCAGAATTCAGTGGAATTTGTTCATCCTCGGGGGACTCGTGCAAAAAATGACAGAAATATTCAGTTCTGGGATAAATTTGCCTATTGACTTGCTGATGGCTACTCAAATCGAGTTGAATATTGCAATGAAATAATGTGAAGACAATCACCAAATAGTTTTTCAGTGTGTAAATCAAAACGGTAGTTTTCCGACAACCGTGCAAATATAAATCCTCTCCCAATTTCTTGTCGAAATCCTGGAGACCAGATGCCGAGTGAAATCATTTAGAAAGCCAGAAATAAAATTAGTGGGTACCCTGCACGCTTGGAAGATATCATAAGAGTGTTAACGGCCAGGCTAAACCATCTCAAACTGAGTGATTTATGCAAGACGCAGAGTCAACAGATGTTCTCACGCATTTTGCGTGGGTCAGACTATACCACCGTGGGTTCGTGTCAACTATGTGATCAGAAACTTGTGGTAATCATATCAAACTTAAGCGGGATATGTCGACTTCAACCCCAGCCAAAAATGTGGATATCCCGTCGATTTTCTTGTGACGTTGGATGGCAATTTTGTCTACGCATTCCTCATTTTTCGTTGCTCTTGTTTCAGGTTGTCACCTGATGGAATGTGTTCAGTCTGCCAAACTATAGTCAATTTTGGGATGACGTAAGAATGCAAAAACCGTCACTTGGTGCAACTAAGGTGCCACAAATGACATCAAAATAATGGTTTAATAGGAAAAATCACCCTCAAGCAATAAGTTTTGAACTCAAAATTCCGTTTGTAGGTTTAGAAACAAAGCTAAGTCAGAAATGGTTTGTATAGGAACGCAACCTCTGTGGGACCACAGACACGTAGCAAGGGTGACGTAGCGACAGAGAGCTTTTGATATTCTTTACTTCAACTTGGGAGCTAAACCAATGCGCGCAGGGACCCAGTGGGTCCAGCTGAGAATTACGTGACCCCAAACAATATTAGAGGATACCAAAGTTGGTGAGTTACCTATGACTGATGGAGTAAATATGGTGGTGTCATAACTCGTCATTTGAGTGAACAACCTGTCCGTTATCTTTGTAATTTGATTACAGATGACGCGAAACCTGGAATACATGTGGAACTATATTCCAACATATAGAAATTTGCTGAGATCTTCCCGCCGTAATGCTAACGTACGGATAGTGGGATTGGAACTTCCGGATAGTTTTGATCACTTGCGTTGCCGATATTAGTTATTATGCTTATGTGTCAACGGCCTATTTTGACTGGCATCGGACACAACTTTGAGCCCTCCCGTCCAGTCCAGGCGTTAATATACTGCATAATATATTCAGAACCAGAAGGTTTGGAGTTTTGTCTCACATGTGGCCTTTTGTGCTGCACCCGTGATAGGCTTTATGTGTAGAGAGACTAATACCGCCACACCATCGTACACGACTGCCTTGGTTAAGTTGAAAACGCAGGTGTTTTGATGCAACAGACGATGGTATGGTAACTTTCGAGCATGTTGTCGTAGATTTCGGTAATATTTCTCCTCACGTATAGAGGTGGAGTATCTGGAACAGTCGTATTCGGAGACATTTCCAAGGCTCACATTCCGGGGACAGTAAACTATGTTCCCGTATCCAAGGAGTTTGCAAACAAACACGAATGGATAATCAAGATCAGAAGGTGAGTCCCTAAAAACATTTTTGGATTCTTATCTGAAGTCTACACTAATCGTATTTCATGTGAAGTTTGTTTCAAGTCTGAGGATTTCGTCTGATGCCGATATATTGAATAATCCATCCCTAACAGAACGACATGCATTTGATCACTTCTGAGTAGAGATCAAAATTCGAGGCTAATAAATTTAGAAAATATCGTGACTGCAAAGGAAAACTTTTTCTTCTGACACGTTTGGCTATCAGCGCAGGATCACGTTTAAATAAACCGCATCACTTCACTCGAAAGTGATATTTAGTAAAATGTATGTTTATGCATATTGGAACCGGGAAAATCAAACTATTACACATAATTACAACCGTTTTTGCTTTTGATGCTCAATTTACTATAGGAAAGCAACAACAGAAAGCAAATGATGGTACAACAGCGGCACCTATTTCATGCATTCAATGATGCTGCCTAACTTCAAACATCCCCCTGCCGTGTTCCTGCATTTTGCAACGGGCTTTATAGAAAATAACCCCCATCTCTGCTTTGTTAGTCTTTTTCAAGGCGTGTATAAAGCTACACTATTGCACGTAATCAAATACTCGGCGGTTGCAATTGCATTCAGCCAAACCAGGAGAACTTCCCATCATCGATACTTCTAGCAATGAATCCTTTTTTCTTAGATACGAACATTTTAACGAAAGTTTGTGTCCTGTGTCTAGTGCGTGTTCCGCAATCGCCGAGTCTTTCAGTAACGCTTGATATTCATCTGCGTTTCTCGGCGGCCTGTTTATTTAGTGGTAGAAAAAAAATAATAAAATAAAATAGTAGAAAAATAAACAGGCCGCCGAGAAACGCAGATGAATATCAAGCGTTACTGAAAGACTCGGCGATTGCGGAACACGCACTAGACACAGGACACAAAATAGATTTAGAAAATGTTGAGGTTTTGAGGCGAGGACTACGGTCCACGTCACACAGACTGATCGCCGAGGCGGTAGAAATCGCCAAGCATCCCAGCGTCAACAGAATGAAGGGCGTAGAACTGGCTAGCGTGTGGAGAACGGTCTTGGGTCACTCGAGCTGACACGTGTTGGTGTGCGGTCATCAGTAGGAAGAGTAGTCATCACTTGGATTCCACTTGACCTCAACCCCCCTCAAACTAAATTGTCGGAACACTCACAACCCCACAAAGACTAAGGAAAATCTAAGAGCGGCACCCGAGGCGAATCATCAGGTGAAGCATTCTGAAGTGGAAGATTAAGGAACGGAAAGCGATCGGAACTAATTTGGAACCCTCCAACACATCGATTCAAGATTTTGGCACCCACACTAGCCGACAAGAGCCGTTAATTGACACTCAACACTGATTTAGTCTGAAGAGAACTTACTGATTGGTTCCCCGTCTGTCTTATAACCTGGCCAGTTTTGTGACCTGTTCACTTGGCCTGATGAAGCTTTTGTGTCAAAAGCGAAACGTTGCCCAAATAAAAACTACCGATTGTTTACCAAGCTCTTCTGAAATGATGACTTCTCAATCGGTTCCAAACTTTTTCCAATTTCTTCAGATAATTTAGCCGCAGTCTGATCTACCTCCTGGGAAATGCCGTAAACAGACACTACTCTTCCCCCCTGAATAACCATGTACAAATCAGTAAATTATCAATTTGGAAATAAATGGGAATTATTTTCTGGCAGCTTGGATGCGTTAATTGATCCAGTCTTAAGTGAATTTTGATACGTACATTGAACTTGGTGATTTACTCGTAGAAGTTTCGACAGCAGTAGTGAGGGAAAAAAATCAATGCTCGTTTGTTGATGCGCGCTTGGCTTAGACAGAGAGGGCGTTCTGACGGAATCCGCGTGAATTTTATAGGGGCTTAAAAACCATTGAGGGTCCACCCACAAAGGCTGTGTTCACATTTGGCTGCGGTTAATTCTGCAAATGATTTCTAATCTGAACAACAGGGTGTATGCACACGATGTCTTGTCAGACCTAACAGCATCAGAACTCTGACCACAATATTTCATTTTACCTTCACGTGATCGTTCTTTTATCCGTCTCAGAATGGCAGAAAAACAGTCATCTAACAAAGCTAAGATGTTGGAACTAACTTGGAACAGAACGCCCGTACGCCGGTTGGAATTCAGATTTCATGCGGAAGAGCATCCACTACTTTATTAATGTTGCGATATTTGAACTTGAATATTCATAGAGTTAAAACTTTCTGACCAGTTTCCATTCGGACAACTGGCTTGATTCATGTACGTCAACAGTGCACATGGCCGTCACAATCGTCGACGAATGCGTCGTAAGCATAACACTTGCTCAGTTGTAAAATCCGTACGGTACAGATCTGCCGTGCAGCCTGAAAGAAGCATGGCACTCAGACAACGCCCGGTCATCCAGTCGTAGCTTGGAGCAACCGGAAAAATCCACGGTTAATTTCAAACCACGGACATGCATGCAAAAATTTTTCATCTGAGCCGATTCGAGTTAACAAACTATATCGAAGTAATACTGATGGAATTAAATAGGAGATACAGTTTCAGACGGAAATAGTTCAGAGTATTCTGAAGGCTGGTGTAAACATTTTAAAATATGATTTATTCATTTGGAATATAAACAGTAACACGTAGCATTGAAGTGGATAAATATCAGGTTAACTAACAGGGAAAACTCTCACTCATTTGGGTTACAAGGCATAACATTTTTCAAGAAATGTCCTATTCTTTTTTGGGATCAGATATAGAGAATAATTTCTCCATGAACGCATCTCCACATGGGCGTTGAATTAAACGAGCACAGTTCTAGTGCCATACTGTCATCTGAGTAACTGTCTTAATATCAGATGTTTCTTCCACGGTGCCGGCTTTTATATGATCTTATTTTTTCTTGATCCAACTTACCTAGCCAATGCGTATGTCAAAATGTCAGACCCTGTTGCATAGAAAACACGTGTGATTTGTGGACAAGAATGAATTTAAATTTATGTTCCCCTTTTCACGTTGTCATTTGGCACTGCGGGGGATTTACTGAAGATAACTGACCACATTTGTTAGCATCTGGCAAGGAAAGTTGATTTTGAGATTGAAGTAAATTAAACCAAACTGTCGTTCTCAGTATTACGTACGAAGATGGCACCGTTCTGGCTTCGGACCTCTCAGCACTGCTTGACACCGGAGCGTACAGAACATATCTACCGACATCATTCGCCAATCGCCTTTTTTCCGGCATCTGGAAACAAATGAACTTGGATAGCCGACTTGTTCGGTGTGATGCGATGTACCTCATGCCCACACTATTGCTGAATCTCGAAGGTCACCAATTAAAATGGGAACCGAGCCAATACATTGAACAGGTAAGAACTCCTGTGTAATGTGAGCCTATTAAACACCATTATTCTGTTTTATATCTTCATGCGCACCACGACCGAGATCGCTTTATCCTCTCCATGAGTTCTTCCAAAGGTTTGTTTGCCTTGGGGTATAACGGGATTATTCAGGGGAATCAAAGCACTGCACTGTTTTCAGGTCAGGAGCAGAAAATCTTTTCGGAAATGTTCTGGTTGTTCTGCACAACTTCACGAAAAGCACAGTTTCAAGGAATTTTACGTTCCACAGCCTGTACACGTTTGAAGTTTTAACATTCACCCACCTACATTTATTCTATGATCACATATATGATCCGTCTTCCAGTTGATTTTGTCGAGTAGCCCAACAGATCCGTATTTTTTCCTACTTGTGAGAAGCCTTCATTGAGGATTAATCTGGACATCTTGTATTCCAACATTTATTGTATTATTTAGACACTTCAAATAGCCTGGTAAATTTTTACGAAGGGATTTCCACTAGTTGCATAAGGTGCCACTTAAATTGACCAAACTTTCCTTCTATGCGTTGTTGAGTAAATCTGATCATTTGGAAATTTTTCGGTTCGTTCAACCAGCTGGACATCGGACAATGTGAATCAACAATCCAACCTGCAGACCTACCTTTCTCGTACAATGCGCTCATGGGCATCTCGTTTCTGCGTCACTTTGCCGTCATTTACGACGTGGATAATGATGTTGTGGGATTCGCCGAACCGATTTGAGAGGCTTCATCCATGTACTAATGCTTGTTCCGCTATTGTGATATAACGGTTTGTTTTCCCGCTACTTTTGGGTGTTCCGAAATTTTGGAGAGTATTTTCTAAGCAAAGGTAGAACACGACTTGTGATTTCTGACAAGTGGGTTAATTTATGCGTTATGGTGTAGAAGTCATTTCCCACGGATAGTTAAAGAGGGAATACGTGTGATTTTTAAAAAGTCGTGGTGTATCTCTTCACTTTCCCTGACGCTACTGGGTTATAAATAAAAGATAAGAAGGCGACCAGAAAAACAGTGTATTAATATATGATTCACTTGTGACCGTATTTGATGGTCGATCAACTGTCAACCAAACCAGTGTCTACTGCACGCCCACACCGGTTCTCACGAGGTTGTTCATTTGTCTCGGTTAATTATAAATGGCCATCTATGTACTTGTGTACGGGCTGTTTTGGCCATGAGGTGGGCGTGAACTTCGTGTATCCCTTCATGTATCCCTTTTTGACCTTTCTCCGGCACATGAAATCAGACGTGATTCAGACATGTGGGCGAGTCGCACGGTCCTGTTTCACACGGTCGTTACGCTGCACAGTAGACCTATGCGCAGCCGTAGTACCGCTCCTTTCAATTTGAAACCGTTTTCGGACTGCTTGAATCTGACCGTAGTTAACTTGGAGCCAGTTTGGTCGTTCCCGTTTTCGATTGGGTCTTAGCTTTGAACTATGCAATGCTGTCATGTTCTGGGATAACTCGAGACGTCAAACATTTTCATCGTCCATACCGGAAGTGTCCAACAAGATGTTCTACTAGAATTTTTCAGCTTCTTGCCAGTATTGAGTTTGCATGCGGTTTGTTCGTAGTTGGTTGAAATGTCTTGTCTAAATTTCCTTTCCAACGGTGATTTCGTAGATCACATTTCCTTTCTTACCCAGGACAGTGCCAGTAGACCATTTTTAGAGACCTTGAAAATCTCCTGCGTAAAACCCGTCACCAATGTGGAATTTTTGCAATCTGTCTGTCTTCTTTAAAGCATTTCCGATGTCCTTCCTCTTGGGCATAAGATTGTCGTAAGTATTCCCAATTTTCCGTCCAATCATGCATTCTGCAGGTGATTATCCTCCAGGAACGTTTGGGTTTGGGGAATTTTGCTAAGCTGTCAAAAAGTTTGGATCGTTTTGCCCGACATTTTTCTTCTCCCCAATTCAAGTAGAGCCCGTTTAAAGTTATTCACAAATCGTTCAGCATGCCCGTTGTATTGAGGGTGATAAGATGGTGACAGCTTTTGCTCGATACCATTTTCTTTGCAAAACCATCTGAAGTGGGTTGAGGTGAATTGTGTTCCATTGGCGGTCATAATCAGCTCACGATTACCGAAATATTGGAATACTCTTAACAGTTCATCGATAATAGACTTTGCCGTAGTATTGCGCAAAACGAATACATCTGGCCATCTAGTGAATTAATCCACAAAAATGGGAAACGACTGACCATTGATTGGACCTGAATTCTTTCCCATGGTTTCTTGCTATTCGGCCATGGTCGTTCTGGACATTTGGGAGGCGTCTTGGCCGCCATTTGATAGGGTTCACATTTCTGACAAAACTGTTCTATTTCTGCGTCCATTGGAGGCCAATAAACGAAACTTTTCGCCAGGGGTTTCATACGAGTTTTACCTCGATGTCCTGAGTGAAACTTTTGCATCACTTTTTCACAAAGGAAAATACTCACAAGGTTGCCGAAAACTCTTCGACAGCCCACGACCGATTTTGCCCTTCTTAGGGCTCATCAGGTAGGCACAGTCCCCGAGTTTCCGTCAACCTTACGTTCTAATTGAACCCAAATTGGACTGTTTTGTTGCATCACTTGTTTTCGCAACGTCGTTGGTGCTACAACTTGGTCTCCCGTCATTGAACAATCGTCAACATTTGAAAGCAACTCACGTCGATTGGAAAATGGTCGTGGCTTTGGGGAGATTTCACCATTTGGCCACTTTGTTTGTACATAATTGATTACTTCCAATATGATATCCTCATTGCTGGTATTTTCAGCAGTGACTGGTAAGCTTCTGACGCTTTCAATCAGGATCTGATGAACTTCGCACTCGAATTTAACGGCTGCAATCACACAGTCCTCATTTTCCCTTGAATGGGATTAGATGAGGCGAGACAAGGCATCTGCTTGGCCGATTTCTAGCGTTGATCGGTAGTGAATAGTAAAATCATAGGCTAACAGTATGGTAGTCCATCTTTGCAGACAGTTAGCAGTGAAACAGGAAACCCTTTATTTGCCCCGACTATTGATAGCACTGGGTCGTGATCAGTAAGTAGCGTGGAGCGTCTTCCGTAGAGCATTTTATGGAAAGGTTTCACAGCAAAAACTATTGATAGAGCCTCTTTGTCAATCTGGCTGTAATTTTTTCAGCTACTGTCAATGATCACACTGCGTGGGCGACAGCCTTCTGTTGTCCTCCGAAAGAACTAGGGGAAATCACAGCTCCAATGCCATAATCGGAGGCGACCGATGCCACGATAATTTCCAGTTCTGAATTAAAATGCGTTAAGAGTAAATCAGAGATGACGGCTGTCTCGATTGCATCAAATGACTCTTGACATTCTTTTGTCCATCGCCACTCTTTTCCTTTCATTACTAACTGGTTCAGCGGACCTCTTGTTTGATGACAAAGGCTTGACAAAACTGTGCTATAATGATTGACGAGGCCGAGAAGTGATCGAAGTTGTACATCTTTTGGGGCACCATCTGCCTGACAGCCTCAATATTATCATGATCAGGACGTCGGCCACGGTTGTCACCGATGAAACCAAGAAATTTAACACTTTCCAGCGAAAAATTTCACTTCTCCGTTCGCAAACGGAATTCTACTTCTTTCAGACGTGAGAAGACTTTCTCCACTATGCCCAGCAAATCAGTGGAATCTGGGCCCATAACTAAGGCGTCAGCCAAATATACTGCGACACCAGTGATGTCATGGAGAAGCGTGTCCAAGTTTTGTTGGAAAATGGCTGGTGCAGTTTTCACTCCCAGTGGCAGTCTGTTGTACTGGAAAAAGTCCCAGGTGTGTGTTGATTGTCGGGTATTTTCTAGAAACTTCAGCCACTAAAACTTGCAGACGTGCATCCGCGAGATCCAGGATTGCAAAACACTTTCCACCGTTCAGCCTTGTGAACCAATCTTCGGGTAATGGTAATCGATACTCATGGTTTTCCAGCAACCGACTGAGCTCATCTTCTACGACCGACTGAGCTGCGTATGGAACTGGACGGTTGGGCACGAAAACTAGCTTTGAGTCCGGTTTGAGATTTGATACTGCAAGAACTATACTACAACAACCCTAACCTGGTTTCAACAGTTCTTCAAGGCGCACTTTCAATTCCGCAATTTGATCAGGAAGTTTTGTGTTTGATGGAAATTACTCTGATAGTCGCTTGACCTGTGAGTTACTGCATATGTGGTTGGTCGAATCGTTCAGTAGATTTGATTGTTCCATCCAATCGTTTGCTCCTTGTCTATGATATGACAGGTTTCGGCCAAGTGTGCTGCAATCGCGCTTGAGCCTGGTTTCTTTCCACTACCACTCAGAGATATGGGATTGTGTTCTCGTATTCTGTCCGATAAATGCCTTGTCGTACGACCAACGTATGATGCTCGGCACGAGCATACGAATGAGTACACACAAAAGCTGGTGGTAGAACGTGGCAATTTGTCTTTCAACCAGAATCTGATAGTGGGGCTGGAGTTGAAGCTCAAACATAGATTAGCGGCCAAGTATGTCGTATCAACGGAGTTTCTAAGCCTTCTGGTGATTAGTTCTGGATGTAGAATTTAATTTCATGACGAATGGTGCAAACAGTATGCACGTATCTATAATGGTTGCAAAGTTATTCGAGACATTTTAATTCTGGTCCGGTTGGTACGGTTGAGCGGTTTCGTTTCATTAAATCCACGAGAAACTCAGTGAGCTATTGAACGTGTTAACTTGTAGGAGCATACGGCACATTCCAGGCAAAATAAATGATACCATAAGGTCAAAAACGAGCAGGCATCTCAGTAATCTTTTACCACCAGGGTTCGGACAGTTAATAAATGATTTGTGGAAGTAACGCAATCGAAATCACCTTCCAGACCGTTAATTCATCGACCATAATTCCGTTAGACTCCCAGGTGGACGAAAATCTAATCTAAATTAGTTCAGTTATGTAAGACTCCGCAAGCTGAGAGCTGGCTTACCCTGACATTTATGAGCTAGGATGATAAATCCTGGGTGAATCTACTGTTTACTGCAACCCCTAACTTTCAAGAATTTTATAGTTGCATCGCTGGAAACCTTTCCCAAATCGATCATCCCTAATTGAGCTCAATCTTATATTGTTCAGCCTGGTTTGTGGATAAATCAGTGAACATTCTACTGAGAAGCTGTTTGTGGAAAACAAAAGACGTGTTAGGCAAAGCGATCAAGTTGTAAACCGGAAAAGTTTTGAGGATGTTGGTAATGTGAGTAGCTTTGTGGTTTTTGTGGAGATTTCGTTCAGTAAGTGAAGCCAGTGTATGCTGAAAAGCCGAGAAGCCCTGTGCAGCTGTTCCATCCTTATTGGGAATCATCAGCAGTGCGCATCTCACTAAACTCCGGAAAGTCTCGAACCCGCAATCTCCTGGCTAGTAGTTTGAACACTTAACACCGACACGATAGTCTGCTTCTCTTATTGGTCAGTTAGGGTGGCTGAATCCTAAGAATGATTGTTTAGGAGAAGGTCGAATCCAAGCTAGGTCGGCCTACGATCTTTACCCTCAGGGTCAGGGAATTTCAATCGAGATATATGTTACAAACTGTGTGCAACTGTGTGCACCGAAATGTGCTCGAAAACTGAGGTTAGGGTCAGTGAAGAGCAGAGGAATTTCAGTCAACTTTGGCCTTGTACTCTAAGCTCAAACGACTTGTACGCCAGTCCCCTCTTCATTGATAACTTCACAAAACTAGGTGTTAACTCGGCTGATCCAAAACCACGCACCATGAAATTATTAGTTCTGCATGTTGCATTTTATTCATGGTGAGATGGCTGGCGATTCAAAACTCGTAGGCTGTCAGCTACTGTGGTGTAAATATGGATAACCGATTCAAAGTTGAGGGTCTTCTAACTCTGCCTTGTGTCCGGTGCATGTTCCACGATTGCGGAGTACACAACTATCGTCTGAGATTAGTCTGCGTTTCTCACCCACTCTGATATGCGACGAAGTCGGTACATTCCGTTTTAGATACTCAAATCGTAGTTCTTTCGAATGAGGGGCTTTCACGCCACTGAGTCATTAATTCGCTTGAAGCTCTTCTCTATATGTGCCACTTTATAACAGCTCCATGAGCCTCCGGCTTGTTACCTGATCTACTTGTTTTTGGGTCTTCGTACTGAGTCAGTTACCGCTTAGTTAGATTCGCTGAAGATTGCGTCCGTCTCTGTTGTACATCAATTTGTACTACTTTTTGGCCAACCTGTTCTATGCACGCCGGTCTTACCCGACTAAACATTTCTGCCATAGTATTCGATACTTTCTAGGAATGAGCCGATGAATGGCTTGCAAAGTCTTCAGTGTCCATTGGTATTGATAAGTGGTGCTTTGAATTTGTTATTAATTTATTGCGCCACATGGTTCAGGAATGGTTGTACTACCGGATTAGCTACAGGATAAACGCAATGTGAAGACTGAAGGCGTCCAGAAATCGATAGCAAACCTTGACTTCATCCCAACTGGACACGCCGAATTCTTTTACGTAACGCTATGACATCTTCAATCAATGTTATAGTCCTGCGAATGCTTTGTCTTCAAAAATTCCTACACACAAATATCCTGGCCAAAGCAGAGGACATCGGAAGCACCAACTCCCTTTCTTGTTTCTGAGAATTGGAAGATGGGATTCTGCGGGTTTCGTTATGACTGAATGCTTCGATTGCGAATACACTGACCTGAAATTCCGTGGTTCCAACTCGAACGCTGCACCTCAACTTCCTTCTGGCTACCTAGCAGGTTCCAAGCCTTCATGCTTCGTTTAGGTGGCCTGGCAGTTGGGAACCAACAGCTGACTGTAGCTGAGACTGATTTGTAGTTTCGTGATGTACACTACTTCGATTGCAGGTAGTTGCATCCGTTCTTGAAGTATTATTGGTTTGTGTGGAGCATGATAATCGAATATCTATCGGTACACCAGCGGTGGCGCAACTCGCCGTGTTACAACGTTGAGTTGTGAATTTTCACAACTGTTGTCACAGTAAAACCAAAAACCATGTGACTGGAGTATTTGCTATGAGAATGACGATAAGTAAACATTCACAACTGGACCCATTCGTAATTTTGCTTCTCGTGAATTCATTTAACTCACACTTGTGGGACCAGATGTTTCGTAGGCCAGTTCAAGTTCAGAGGTCGCACAAGTTTCTTTTGGATGCAAAGTTGTGGATCCAGCAGTCGGATTCCTATCGCCTCTGCGATCGATAGTAGTTTGGATCGTACCAGTCGTGGTCCGTTCAGAGGTACCCGGTATATGATGGTGAAGGCTTGCTCCTTGTCTATGATATGACAGGTTTCGGCCAAGTGTGCTGCAATCGCGCTTGAGCCTGGTTTCTTTCCACTACCACTCAGAGATATGGGATTGTGTTCTCGTATTCTGTCCGATAAATGCCTTGTCGTACGACCAACGTATGATGCTCGGCACGAGCATACGAATGAGTACACACAAAAGCTGGTGGTAGAACGTGGCAATTTGTCTTTCAACCAGAATCTGATAGTGGGGCTGGAGTTGAAGCTCAAACATAGATTAGCGGCCAAGTATGTCGTATCAACGGAGTTTCTAAGCCTTCTGGTGATTAGTTCTGGATGTAGAATTTAATTTCATGACGAATGGTGCAAACAGTATGCACGTATCTATAATGGTTGCAAAGTTATTCGAGACATTTTAATTCTGGTCCGGTTGGTACGGTTGAGCGGTTTCGTTTCATTAAATCCACGAGAAACTCAGTGAGCTATTGAACGTGTTAACTTGTAGGAGCATACGGCACATTCCAGGCAAAATAAATGATACCATAAGGTCAAAAACGAGCAGGCATCTCAGTTTTACCTTACCACCAGGGTTCGGACAGTTAATAAATGATTTGTGGAAGTAACGCAATCGAAATCACCTTCCAGACCGTTAATTCATATAATTCCGTTCCGTTAGACTCCCAGGTGGACGAAAATCTAATCTAAATTAGTTCAGTTATGTAAGACTCCGCAAGCTGAGAGCTGGCTTACCCTGACATTTATGAGCTAGGATGATAAATCCTGGGTGAATCTACTGTTTACTGCAACCCCTAACTTTCAAGAATTTTATAGTTGCATCGCTGGAAACCTTTCCCAAATCGATCATCCCTAATTGAGCTCAATCTTATATTGTTCAGCCTGGTTTGTGGATAAATCAGTGAACATTCTACTGAGAAGCTGTTTGTGGAAAACAAAAGACGTGTTAGGCAAAGCGATCAAGTTGTAAACCGGAAAAGTTTTGAGGATGTTGGTAATGTGAGTAGCTTTGTGGTTTTTGTGGAGATTTCGTTCAGTAAGTGAAGCCAGTGTATGCTGAAAGCCGAGAAGGTTGGTAATGTGAGTAGCTTTGTGGTTTTTGTGGAGATTTCGTTCAGTAAGTGAAGCCAGTGTATGCTGAAAAGCCGAGAAGCCCTGTGCAGCTGTTCCATCCTTATTGGGAATCATCAGCAGTGCGCATCTCACTAAACTCCGGAAAGTCTCGAACCCGCAATCTCCTGGCTAGTAGTTTGAACACTTAACACCGACACGATAGTCTGCTTCTCTTATTGGTCAGTTAGGGTGGCTGAATCCTAAGAATGATTGTTTAGGAGAAGGTCGAATCCAAGCTAGGTCGGCCTACGATCTTTACCCTCAGGGTCAGGGAATTTCAATCGAGATATATGTTACAAACTGTGTGCAACTGTGTGCACCGAAATGTGCTCGAAAACTGAGGTTAGGGTCAGTGAAGAGCAGAGGAATTTCAGTCAACTTTGGCCTTGTACTCTAAGCTCAAACGAGTTGTACGCCAGTCTCCTCTTTATTGACAACTTCACAAAACTAGGTGTTAACTCGGCTGATCCAAAACCACGCACCATGAAATTATTAGTTCTGCATGTTGCATTTTATTCATGGTGAGATGGCTGGCGATTCAAAACTCGTAGGCTGTCAGCTACTGTGGTGTAAATATGGATAACCGATTCAAAGTTGAGGGTCTTCTAACTCTGCCTTGTGTCCGGTGCATGTTCCACGATTGCGGAGTACACAACTATCGTCTGAGATTAGTCTGCGTTTCTCACCCACTCTGATATGCGACGAAGTCGGTACATTCCGTTTTAGATACTCAAATCGTAGTTCTTTCGAATGAGGGGCTTTCACGCCACTGAGTCATTAATTCGCTTGAAGCTCTTCTCTATATGTGCCACTTTATAACAGCTCCATGAGCCTCCGGCTTGTTACCTGATCTACTTGTTTTTGGGTCTTCGTACTGAGTCAGTTACCGCTTAGTTAGATTCGCTGAAGATTGCGTCCGTCTCTGTTGTACATCAATTTGTACTACTTTTTGGCCAACCTGTTCTATGCACGCCGGTCTTACCCGACTAAACATTTCTGCCATAGTATTCGATACTTTCTAGGAATGAGCCGATGAATGGCTTGCAAAGTCTTCAGTGTCCATTGGTATTGATAAGTGGTGCTTTGAATTTGTTATTAATTTATTGCGCCACATGGTTCAGGAATGGTTGTACTACCGGATTAGCTACAGGATAAACGCAATGTGAAGACTGAAGGCGTCCAGAAATCGATAGCAAACCTTGACTTCATCCCAACTGGACACGCCGAATTCTTTTACGTAACGCTATGACATCTTCAATCAATGTTATAGTCCTGCGAATGCTTTGTCTTCAAAAATTCCTACACACAAATATCCTGGCCAAAGCAGAGGACATCGGAAGCACCAACTCCCTTTCTTGTTTCTGAGAATTGGAAGATGGGATTCTGCGGGTTTCGTTATGACTGAATGCTTCGATTGCGAATACACTGACCTGAAATTCCGTGGTTCCAACTCGAACGCTGCACCTCAACTTCCTTCTGGCTACCTAGCAGGTTCCAAGCCTTCATGCTTCGTTTAGGTGGCCTGGCAGTTGGGAACCAACAGCTGACTGTAGCTGAGACTGATTTGTAGTTTCGTGATGTACACTACTTCGATTGCAGGTAGTTGCATCCGTTCTTGAAGTATTATTGGTTTGTGTGGAGCATGATAATCGAATATCTATCGGTACACCAGCGGTGGCGCAACTCGCCGTGTTACAACGTTGAGTTGTGAATTTTCACAACTGTTGTCACAGTAAAACCAAAAACCATGTGACTGGAGTATTTGCTATGAGAATGACGATAAGTAAACATTCACAACTGGACCCATTCGTAATTTTGCTTCTCGTGAATTCATTTAACTCACCCTCATCGAGCTAAAATCAATGCCTGACTTTGCGAACATTCGCAGCGCTCAAGCGTGAACACGACCGCCTGGTCAGACGTGAAGATTCGATTGCGCCAAGCTGGAATAGTGGTAGCAACTTGTCGGACGTCCATTGTTCAAACCCCGGCATAGACACTGTGGATGGCGCTTAATCAATCTCTAGTTTTCTGGCGTGTATTCACCAGAGCTATATGCCAAGACAGACGGACGGCTGTTCAAAATGGTGTGATCTAAACGTGAGAACACTTCAAAAATTTGGCACCAGTGTCGGTGTATGTAATTCTGTGTTCAGTTAAATCTGTCTTTCAGGTGCACTATTGTCAGCCAATGAGGCTTGATTAGACCGCAAGTGATCATTTAATGGTTACGACCAACCTCAATTTTTCATCCATATTACCTCCGAAGATTGCGCTAAACTTCAGATTTTCTTGGTATCATATTCGATAAAATTAGCCGGTAGATTGTTTGCCTACGCAGGCAAAGAGAATTCCTATACCAACAACTCTAAGTGTCCACGAAATGCTAAACATAGTGCTATAATGCAGCTGACGCGAGGAATTATCTCGATGCTCGTTTTGTGAGACCAGATAATCGATAAATGCTTGGCAAATCAGAGCACAGTAGACCGTCATCAGCACTGCACAATTTGAGTTCTGGTCAGCGGTGGTTGGTGGAAATCAAAGAAACCGTCTTAGCAGCATTCTATTCTCCCGAATTACAATACCACAAATGTCTGGCACTTACCACAGAAAAACGTGTCGTTAACTGAATGTACATTCCTTGGAATGAGTTTCGAGTTGAATGTAGAGAGAATGTGGCCCATTCCTCGTCTCATAGGCAACAGGGAACGCGTCTGCACCACTCTACTTATGGCGATAAAAGGGGCAAAGTCAGCTGAAGACTAAAATCGGAGACTGGTCTTATTATCCATTACTCCTCTTCTTTTCACGATATTATCATTGTCTGCAATACAGTCAAGTAAGCTGTCTAGTGCAGTTAAAACTAGCGGTCAGTATTGTGAACGTCGCCGGTAACCTCATCGATCGTTGAATAACCCACGGACAACCGCGGGATGCTGGTTATTCTACTAGTCCCAGCAGTGAACGCGGTCATTTCTGGAAAACGCTATTAAATCAAGTTGTCATTCTAAACCGCTGGTTCCGAATTTGAAGCCCTTCTATATGCGGAATATTTCATAAGGCAAATTTAACTTGACCTGATCAAACCTGAATTCGGATAGACTCAAATAGAGTCAGCCTAGGTTTTCAAAGCAAACCCGGGTGTTTCATAAACAATCATGCTTTGTTTTGTGAGAGCCAGCCAACCTGACGGACATCTGGCTTTTAAGTCAAAGTACAACGGGTGTGGTGATGTGGACAGTTCTTATGTTAATGGGCAATGTCTCCAAAACCCGAGTACTTCGACTACTTTTCCGAATGCGGTTTCGCAGAAAAGTGGGAAATCTACGTATTTAAGGACGCATGGATGGGCTACAGGGTCATCGTGACCAGATTTTGGGGGTGTGCAATGGACAGACACACATATGGAGATCAGTAAATTGTACCGTGCAGACACAACGATATATCGGTATAATTTAGTCGAATGTACCCTGCATATACACTGAATCCGCTCGTGTCATGAATTCGGTAGGAACACGCCACATGAGCCAGAATAATCCGAGCTTTAATGTAGCTAACGTACAAATGAAAAGGCAGAGCTGACGAAATCTATCTTGGTTCATCGCTCGAGCGATCGATAGACTCATTTGAGCTGAATATGCAGCCTATTGTCTGTTGGCTCTCACTCTGGCATTCGTGGAAAAGACTCTTCCATTAACACTAAAACTTCTCCAATCTAAAGTGAATCTAAACATCAGAAGCTTATCCCGACATTGTGTGGACGTGGTTTTCAAACGTCGGGGAATCATGGTATGAATTCCTCCATGATAAGTCAATGAAACAATTGTGTGTTTAGCCCCGCGCGGTCAATGTGCGAACGTTTCTGTTTCAAATTCACTCGCGTTCGTCCACCCTTACATCCAATGAGCAGTACGCGTAACATCTCGTGGTGAGATCTTGTAGGACAACTACAGACAGCTGAGAGCAGTGCATGGTTAACTAAACTCTGCTTACGGTGAAAGCAAACGATATAAATCGGTTGAGAATGTGAGCAGGCCGCCTGATCAGTTGTTTCTTTATTTCATGTAAAAGGGTCCTTTCTAGGTAGACAGCTATAATGAATCTATATAAAAATATGTCGGAGAGTTAAACTCAGCAAACACAACCTAGAGCGTTTGTAAACTCGGAGTTAGTTCATTCTACACATGCTGACTGCTTCTCCCCACGGGAATTGCGGGTTCAGTACAAGCTGTTTTCGACAAAACCAAAAAACTGGGTTGTTCGAAAACGCCTGTTACACGATAATCGATTGAAGACAGGAGATTTAAGGTCCAACAATGTTTAGTTCTTAGAATGAGCACCAGCTTGTTCTTCATTCGGAGAGCAGCACGACGAATTCGAAAAAAACTCAAACCTAATTTGGTCGTCTCAACAGTCAACTTTTGCTAAACCATTCGACGTAGTTTGAAAGGAATACCAACTCTACGGATTCGGGGTAATTCAAAAACAATGCTTTTGACAGTATGTGCAGGGCATCTCTGAAAATTCGGAGGCTACCTACACAGTATGACGCAGTATGACGAACGATGACTTGTACAGCACACACTAAAGGACAACTGAGTGTTCAACTGTGGTCAGGTGCCGTGTGTAATGCGACTGGACCTATAAGAATGGCTTAGTGGGTGAGATTGCTGAGTGGTTGGTGCGCGAATTAGCCAACCTGAAGGTCCGTGGTTCAAAACCGACTTTGCCCTCTCGACTTCCCCTGCCTAGTACTGGGCATATTGGCAGTATCTCAGCCCTCCTGCTTCCTTCTGGTTGCACGGCAGTTAGGCACCGAAGGGATGCTATAGCTGGATGAGTCGCGAAATAGTGATTTTGTAATCGCGTCAGATGCCGTGCACACGGCAGTCATATGGACGGCTAACTTGTGGAGATAGAAAGTGCAAATGGGTTCGCCTCGAACGAATTAAAGGTCAAGAATGGACAAGCTGCACTCATACCAAAAGCTGTAGTCAGCAAATTTCAAGTGAAAAAAGTGACAAAATATTCTGTGTGCACGAAAATCATACAATAAGTTAGTTGGATGCTTGAAATCCCGACACGGCCATCGGATATGCACTGCTGATGAGCTCTAGTCAGAGCAAAACTCGACTTCAATGCTGCTCCTCTTTGACGTTATTTTTTTATTTAATCCTTCTGTTGTAACGCCCTTCCGGTTCCGATCTGCTATTCCACCCGAAGGAAGAACGATTTTTGAGGTACATTCTGGTTGCCCAAGCTTAGACAGGGAAGTCGAGAGGCAGAGGTCGGGTTCGAACCACGGACCTTCCGGTCAGTAAATTCGCGCTCTAACCACTTCAGCCATTTCGCCCCTCTTTGACGTGAACTCACAGGAATAATGACGCCAGCCTAGGAGACAACTATTCAAAAGAGGGCGATGTGCATGTAAAGATTATATATCTCTAAGCGCCACAACAGAATTCAGTAAAATTGTCCAGCGGGTTTCAAGTGTCTGGGAATATCTGGCTGGGAATATCTGACAGACGGGTCAATGAATAATCACTACGAGAACAGTCGCCTGGTAGTCGTCCGATGAGTCGGGCACACCAACAGCATCGCTAGATCGGGAACACGTTCGTCTGTTCCGATCTTAGAATTCGAATACGTCCAATGTGCGGTGGTGGTGTAGCGGTGAAAGGAAAAAGGTCTTCGCTGTGGAGTTAGCTTTTGGAAAGCACCAACTGAACAGTTACAGACTATCGGACAGGAAAGCAAAACTCTCCTATGCATCTGGCTTTTAAAAACTGTGTCCGTCTTCTTCTTGAACGCTTCCTCCTGAACCCTCCTGGATACTCATTGACAATCACTCAAACGTAAACATACGCCACAAATCAATTCCACCAATTCGGTAATAAATCTCACTTTTCAATAACCCCGAAGAAGATTCACGAGAAAATCACATGCTACTCGTATGGTTCGTTGCTGATGAGCTCTACTGAGAGCACAACTAGAGTCCACCGCTTCCCCGCTTTGGTTTAGAGTAATTACGCCAGGACGAAAGAACAACTGTTCAGACGAGAGTGATATGAAAGTGAACAACACTTCCCGCGGGCTCGCACAACAAAAATCAAACCTGTAGACGTAGGAAAACGTATAACAGACTTAGTGTTCGTCTTCTTGCTTATCAGTTCAGCAGCATTTTGGTGATAACTTCTTCAACAAATACTTGATGTCGATCATTTCAGGAAGGCGGTGACTCACATTCGATACAAGTTGCTCATGGTCTGATTTTGACTTCAATGAACTTCTACGGAACACATTCACATGCACACACACATCGCGCAGCCTTATTTGTTGATGATTCTAGCATAATTTGCGAGGAAAATGGAATAGCTTCTCAATAAATGGTGCTTTGCAGATGTAAACAAGCCATCAAATGATGATCAAAACTTATGGTCAATGTAGAACTGTAGCAATTTCGGTTTGACTGAATCAGTTCCCGAAGCTGGCGAGGACGGACAGTCCTGATGCTGTGCCTTGCTTTTTAGTGGTGCGTATACGGGCCTACGCGCAAAAATTCTAACATTTTGACGTAAGGTTAACGCCAGACATGGCATCGTTTATAGACATGACTGTAACTCAACCGCTCAGATCCACGGAAGCTACATTGAGTTTGGTAATTCTTTAGTGCTATAACTATAACCTATAACTGGATCCAACTGGAAGACTGCGATTATCTCGTCCTGCAGCAAATCAGTCTTATGACAGACTTTACCATATAGTGTCCAGCTCAGAGTGGTGCTAAGTTAACCTTCTCCGACTACCGTTTTTTTATTTGGGAGAGACCAGCCGGTCAAATGTGTGCCTTTAATAGTGATTCCGAAAGTATGTCTGGGATTTCAACGGATTACTCGTCCTCAGGTGGTTTGATATCGATGATCGTTAATTTGGCGTGCTGACGGTTTTATAGATGTGGCCAGCTAGCCACACTGTGGTTTTATTTCTTCGGTTTCTGTTAGTAGAATTGTGGTAAAAAAACCACTTAAACAGAATGTAGCGGCAGTCATCCTCCAGTCAAGTAATCCATTTCACATGTAGAGGTGTTGGCTAGTCGTTTAGCTAACAAATGAGACGTTCATTAGCTAGATGAAAAATTCACCCTTCTTAGCTACGCCAAACTTGTTGATAGTGCAAGGAAACGTAAAAATTCTGAATGGAGATTTCACTATGACAATGGAATAGCTTAACAGTTCTCCTCGGTTATTTAGCACAGGTTAGCTTTACCCACAAGATGCAACCTTATTTAAAAATGCGTCTGCTCCCTGACTTGGAGGTTGGAAGAAGGCTTCCAAGAGTTTCTGTTCCACCAGCAGTCTGGCCAAAAGTTATCCCGTGGATGCTCGTTCATCCTCCGTAGAAAGCTGCTTTTGTTCAATGACTCCAGTGTGGTTGGCCCTTCGTCAAACGACAATTACGAGGCTTCTGAAAAATTGGTTCACATGTCCACAATGAACGTCTTATTTTGTTAGCATTCTTTCTACTTATATCTCAAAGGTAATAAACACTAAAATACGCGGAATATGCGGTGTGCGAGATTCAACTTTCAGGCCATTCTGTCCAATATCAAACTTCACTTTATGAATTCATTTTAACAGATATTCGTTTTTTTTCACTCAAAGGCTTATTCATTAATTTTCCAGCTTGCTTAAGAGCAGTATCGCGCAATTTTTTGGAAGTGAAGATATTTTCACAAAACTCGTGCTTTGCGTTATCTCTTCTCATCTCTGACGTTAAACCGGGCTATGACAATAACCCGCATACAAATATCCATCCCAGCGGCTGCCAATGGTGTATTTATGCAAACAAAATGACGTGTTAATCTGTCTTGATAAGAATCATTCTGGTCCCAGCCTTCTATGTCGATCGTAATGCTTCGCTTTTTCCATTTATCCCCGGGTTGTTCACAGTTCAGCTGAAAAGACTGGACCCTAACATGAATTAGGATTGTGAACAAATACAAATAAACACTCGCGTGATTTTCTACGGGGCGGTTTATTGTATGCACCCACATGGAAAGTGTAAATAGCCACGCAACTTCCTTGAACTCGTTAGCCTGCCAGTATGCGCCTGTCTGATTTCCGAATTCGTGACAAGTTCACTTTGTATTAGCCACATGACTGCTCACTCAAGTTCACTGGTAGGGTTTAGATATTTTGCCATAATCCTACCGAATGTTCCACGTGGAAAGGCGGATTTCGAATAAATTATCAATGCAAATCGAAAAAAGTCATCATAGTCATCTCGAGAGAAAACATAACTGGCAACTCTACGGCACGTGGAAATCGCTTTGGGAGTATTGATTTTATTTTAGCCTTTAACCTAAACTCTGTGAGCGTTGTTACACCTCGTGATGAAGCCAATAATGTATCGTTTTTATGAGCCCGGCGTGTTAACCATTGAATGTATGAATAATGACAGGAAAACTACTGTTTGATATGATGCCAAATTCACTTAACTACATTAAACTACAGACCGCTAACAAACATCGGGAATTCGACCGCTGGTTCCTTATGCCTTCTTTTATTGAAAACGGGACGACCAGTACTCGAAAATTGTCACCGAGATTAAGGCTTTCTTCCTATTCTTGATGAAAATTCAAAACGCTAAATTTCTTCTATTTATATTCCTCCCGAATTTAGAAGGCCAGAAATCAAAACAACCTCTTCGAGGCCGTCGTAGTGACGCGGAACTTAGAACTATTACAGTAAGAGGAAAATACAAACCGGTATCCCCACTTTGATCCGTTTATCCCATAACATAGTAAACATAGTAGTAACATAGTAAAGGAATCTTAATTTATGGAGAATCACTTGGAAGAACTGGTTTCAAGCAGTTTTTAGTTGAAGCAGGTTTTTAAATCCCGACTGATGCGGAGGGAGAAACAAAATCAGACCAAACTCAGGCACTATTTACATAAAACATTCGATAACCAAAAATCTTGGTCTTTGCGTTTTCTCGCATTGTACAGACACCCTGGGAACAGTTTAACGAATATGTACGGTTCTAAACTATGTGCATTCTTCACATTTACTCATGAGAGCAAAACCACAAAGAGGAATATTCAAGCCGAGCAATGATTATTTTGCGTACCACAAGTCATTTTCCGACGGCATATGAATACTGTTTGATGCTAGAACAGTTGAAAATAATGCCATACGGAAACAGTGAACAAGCAGTTTGTGACACGCGGATATTTTTCATCAAATGTAGTCTAAAATGGCTTAGATACTCCTTAAAAATATGGCTTATTCTGGGAGCATAATAATAGTACTTTGAGCAAACCCAGCATGCCATGAAACCACTACTGGGATGAAACGTAATTTCTTTCCCTCCGGTAAACATCTCCATGGTTATCTGAAAACTGGAGTATAAAACTCTTCTCCCAGGTAGAATACTGGTTTCCAGGTGGAGATAATATCGGTTTGGTGTACATTTTCTACATTAAAACACTCTAGCGCAATATGTCCGGTCCAGAAGTCCTGCATTTCCCTCAGTTGCTTGCGCTGTATTTGTGCATTTGCTTTCCGGCTAGGCGTCAGCATAAAAATGTCTTTCTGCGTCTGTCATTGCGTGTTTGACTATTCATGCCCTACTCGTAAGCATCAGACTGGACGACTGATGCGCAGATTTGTGCAGACGTATGCTACGTCAGTATCAGAAAGAGATCGCCCGTTTGCAAGTGACTGTTCCGCAAAACATTGAGTACTCTCATTGTATTGCGAGTTACTAAAGTGCTATTCGGGCAGCCTAGTGAAATAGATTTCACATTCGACACCTGAGGCCAATGGTCTCCTCGTGCTTTGGACAATCAAAAAAACTTACCGTCCATGACGAACTGATAAGATGGGGGAAGTGATTCTGTAAACCTGTTCACACCTGATAAAAAGGGCATTTATATAGGGTGATTTCTTTCCGCTTTTCGAACGCAAATGCAAAGCTATAGGTGCAGGTAGCTTGGTAAGTGGATGAGTGTAAGTAAGCCAGTCTAGATCGGGAGCTATAACGACCAAGCAACAGTTCGACAACTCTATTAGTTAAGCCTGCTTGGGTACTGGACTGATAAAAGTAGACAGTCTGTTTCCCCATTCTCAACGTTCAGTGGTTTTATCTGATAATAGATGAAATATTGGCATGAACATCTAATGGGACGTCGTTGCCCTCGTTGTCAAACAAGACAGACCATGAGCCTTGATGCTTCGAGAGTGCCATGATAACAAAAGAATGAACGAGAAGCTTCGTACATCTCCGGGTAAATCAAGTGGATAGAAACGGATTCCGGTGGCAGGCATTGCCCGACATCTCTAGTCAAGAGCAGGCAGCAATGCATTGCGGATGTCAGCCCAACACTTTTCAAGTGTCTTAGTATTTACCCATGTTTATATTGGGTGAGGATAAAATATAGACCTTCCATGGGTACGGAAAGCCTACTCAAAGTGCTTGTATTCTTCAACGTCGTGGCGTACAAATCAAGGGGGAGCTGAATGACGGTTTAAAGTCAATTCATTTACAAGTGTAACCCGGAAGTACTTCAATAGTTCCGAGCCAAAAGTGTGTTAAAAGGATTTAACGCTATGTGGTGTATAACGTGGAGCTTTTTTAATTAAAAAGCCAAAGCACAGCGTGGTAAGATAGTTTGCTGTAATCCGACGTTTCGGTTGGGGCGACATTCATTTCTGAAGGTTTTCGACACAAAAGTTTCCACTATGTTTCAACGGCGCTGATTACAGGAAAGCATCTTTAGGATAGCTTTCTCAAAGCTTGATTGATATCTCTTTCCTCAAGTTGAGTATCTTTTATCCATCCAAAGAAAGTGCCCATTCTCATCAGTATTCCTCAATTTTTTTAATCGACCGAACAGAAAATAAGCCTAAAAGGAATTGTGTAAACCCACGAATATGGCTCAGAGCCCTATAGTTAATCCGACAAACCTATAAACCAAAGCACAGCGTGGTAAGATAGTTTGCTGTAATCCGACGTTTCGGTTGCCGTGGGCGACATTTCTGAAGGTTTTCGACACAAAAGTTTCCACTATGTTTCAACGGCGCTGATTACAGGAAAGCATCTTTAGGATAGCTTTCTCAAAGCTTGATTGATATCTCTTTCCTCAAGTTGAGTATCTTTTATCCATCCAAAGAAAGTGCCCATTCTCATCAGTATTCCTCAATTTTTTTAATCGACCGAACAGAAAATAAGCCTAAAAGGAATTGTGTAAACCCACGAATATGGCTCAGAGCCCTATAGTTAATCCGACAAACCTATAAAAAGTTGTTAAATCCGAGAAAGGAGAATAATGACTGCAGAGATCATACAGAAACAGAAGCCTAAACGTGCAGTTCATCCGGTGGGTTCACAACCTCACCCAAGTGTTTTTGAGGTCTGTCAATTTTTTCAGGACTTTTATTTATATAGACTAGGCGAATAAAGAGGGAATCTTGAAGATACAAACCAGGCATGAAGACTTTTGAAATGCTTTGCATCTACGTACAGTTTGGTGTTTGAATTTTCTCAAACATGTGACCACCAGGACACTTGTCTGTTGCGTCACGTGCGGCTGATCAGCAGGGCGATTAACTCTCACATAGACAGAATACAGCGTCACTCAATCACGGAATTCACATCGTGGAGTCACATGGTATCTGGCTCCTCGAGCGAATACTACTCAGATAGTAGTTGCACTCTACCGGTGAGTTTCATTCTGCCTCTGGGTAGACCTAAGAATTTTCACGGAAGATTTAGTCCTGACGACTGGACTGAGCATAGAACAGCTACACAGTTCTCCTCGACTTCTCCGCACAGATTCGCTTCACTTAGAGGACAAAATCTCCGTGATGACTGATAATTTTAATGGCATTTCGTATGTTCTGGAACAGGAACATAATGAAACATAATACATAATCCGCTGCGTCTTCATTTTGGGGAGTTCCACCCAAAAGATATACGCCCAGATATTTTGTTACTTTTGTACTGGATAAAGCTGGTATCCGCCTCGGGATTGGCCTTCCGCACCCGGCTAACGAAATCCAACGCACAATGTTGATACAGCCTGAGTTTTTTGTAGGCTACTTTATCCTGGAAAATAAGGCTGCAAACATGACACTGAAAGCAGTTCTAATGTTGATCACATTCGCAACCAACAAACTATGGTTATAACTTGAGGTTGAGAAAACCAACATCTTGAAGCGCATGGAGTTTGCACCGCATGTAAACTACTTTCGAATCACAAATGTGTAGCCAACTATGGTGAAGTGTTATACAGCTTTCTCTTAGCTATAAAAGTGGAAATATATTGGTTTCAAAATCCTGTACTATTAAACCTAGTGTTACACAAGTGCGGAGCAATATACTGTTTGCAGCACATCATTTAGCTTCAACGATATTCAGAATTCCCAGCCACTCAGTCTAGTGCTCTTTAAAATGAGTTTTTTTGCTCGACCAAATTCAGGCAGCCCTGACGCTGCGCAGAACCCATTGCGTACAACCTTGTTCCAGAATTGATAAGAGTGCAACACTAAAATTTCCGAAAGCGGAATTTAGACGTTTACCTCTTATGTGTGCGACATACAAACCTCTAACCTCAGTGGTAATATGTATATTTATGTAAACATGTATACATACGGGAAACCGCAACATATGACCCAGGTAGGAGACAAATCTGTTACATTTAATGGCGGAACATGACATACTCGGGTGTAACGTGATGATAGCCAAAAATTCAGGACCAACGAAGGAAGTCTGATGACTCAGTGTGAAGTAGGCATGATAAAGATATAAGTAGAAAATAAAAGGCTATATGCACCGGTGATTACTCAAGTTCCTCCGAAAGCTCATCGGTGCGCACGAAAATGGCTGCAACCCCGACATGTCACAGTCTGTGGGATCCATCATCGTACTTTTCGATTCGGCGCCAAGGGAATTCGATACTTTAATTCGTGATTACATACAAATTAGTACACAAGCCCAGGCTTGCTAAGAATAAGAGGATTTTGAGCGCATATATTTTCTGACAAGTGAAAAGGGCAACCGAAGGGACATAAAAACCAATTACCAACCGTTTCTTACATTGAATGATCGCCAGCGTACTTCACTATGGACCCTGGGGGAAGCGCCCGGGATTCGTCCGAGAGTTAATTTTAAACGGACCTTCATATCAAAATATCCGGAACAGTTTGTAAAATTGCTATTAAATCTGGCCCTACAGAATGAAACAAATTATCGGCTGTTTGCTGACCACTCAACTATATGGACTCCACGGAGGACAACCAACACGAGTTGGCAGTGCGTTTTCGCCCGGAGTGTATTGCTTCATCCAAGTTGGTCAGGTCTTTTGAATGGCATGATAGCCAGGCACCGGAAGGGTATTATAGGTGGACGATTGTTATACGTTTCCAAACAAACAGAACGACCGGTCTATCAGAAATCACCTCAACATTCACATATATTCCATACTGCCGAATATCTGTGAGTAGTAGGAATGCTTTTGAGCCTCCCAATGCAGACAAATAGCAAGTCGAGGCGTGCATAAACTAGCACCCTAAACAATATTGATCGACCAAATACAGGGAGTACAACTTGTGATCAACTGAAGATTGGAAGAATTAAAACAGAATCTGGTTTATCAATATGCTTGAAATAACTATAGTAACAATCCCACAAGCAATTTCCACATCTGTGATTAACTAATTGAATAAGCGTTTCAAATGATCGGCTTAAAATGATGCTGAAGTTTCAGTTGATGAGTCACGCCTAGTACAGTTGACTGTGTAGACGAATTCCTTCGCATACCTCCGATGGAAAACGGGTGAATATATTCAGATAACCTTACCACCATCGTCACTGATTTAACCACGTGGGGTTATCAAGGATATCCTGTCCAGGTTTGCCGGCAGCGTATTCATTATGTGCAACTGATCCCCATCTCGCTCACCAAGTACCTTAGATGTGTAGAGTGCCAAACGAATTCTTTTGATCAACCCTCTATAGATCACGTAGAACTCACATGGCATTTTGGACAATGAGAACGGAGAGATCATTGGGTGCCGTGGCACCGCACCCTCAGCGGTTTTCTTTATTTTAAAAGTGGGTTTTGCAATTCTGTTTGCTGTTGAACTGGAACCTCATGAGGCAGCGAAAATAGACATCATAATGTTCTGCATGGATTCAAATAAAAATGGCTATCAACTCTAAATCCATGCAAACTCTTTAGTCGATTATATCGATGATCGAAGTTGATGTAAGCTAGGAGATTAAGCATGGTCTTTTGAGTCTATCTGGATAATCGTCGATTGCAGTACCTAGTGAATCATGGTGTGGAGACATTTCGCACACTCAAAACTATCCACAGATGGCAGTTGACTCAATAGTTCTATCAGGTGTCAGATTGTAGTTTTATCACGGTTGTCGCAAGGCTGAAAATTTGTGGCCGTCCTTGATTTCCAATCTAATTCAGCAAATGACCGCGGCTACTTCGTTCCGAAATTCGTTCATCGGTCAGTATTTTCACTTAACGTGTCTACTGTTGTGTGTACCTCAGAGCTTACTGAATATCACTGCTTTTGATCGCCCGAAAACTTTAGTAATCCATGATCCTGGCGCACAGTGACACTCCAGTCTGTCACAGGAACTATTTCCCGTTTGGATCATTTGTTTCTTCTCAGCGAACTCGTAAATTTTATTCTATGTTGAATGGTTCAACAGTGGCTTGATTCTCAACTCGGTTGACAATGACACCGGACCAAGACAGCGGCCCATCTGCGGCTGACGTTCAGTTCGATGGCACAGTTGAGGGGTGTGCGTTGTAGTCAATGCCATGTATTACTCTTTAATGTCAAAAAATCACGTAGTTTACCGATTTTTCCATGCACACTTCGTGCACATAAAAAACTTGGGAGGTTCCTTTCAGAAACCGAATAACGGGCGGATTAGTCCGCAACCGTTTGCTTCGTCAGTAGGACATGAGCATTAATAGTTTTAGCTTCAATGCACAGCAGCTTGATAATTTCGCTCCAGTCGCGCACTCAGTGGCGCTCATGCATCCAAGCTGTTATCATCCATACATAGCTCCCTTCCCAATCCCCCATTGGCTGTCCACCTATAGTGCTATATTTAAGCACTAATTGATCAGCACCCACCTCTAATGCGCAGCTACCTACCCGACCTCGCCGATTTGTCGATGAACGAACCTGCGGCAGCTACAATCGATTTACGACAAGTATGCGGTTATTAAAGCTGACAATGATGTATATATATATATATACATATATATGTAATCAGGCGCCGAGATCGCCAGTAAGATATAGATGAGTAGTTGGCCTGGTGGATTTGGGCAAGAGCCTTGGTCCTGTGTATCAGCCCGTAAATTCATGAATTGTTCGCCGAATTCTTCCTCCACCGGCTGCCAACAAAGCATTGTAGCAGCATAACCATTAAAACGCATCAAATTGTCTTTCTTATGTTTGAGGTGCAAAAACTATCTTTTAAGCACTGACGCCTTCTTAGCCACCCAAAATTATTTCCATTATTTTACTAGTTTCCCGAAATTTGACAACCATTCGTTGAACTTAATAAAAATGTCCAGCCACTTTCTCGATATTTTCCGTGGTTGGGTATTCACTATTCGTCGGGCAGGCCAGGCTAACAGATCCACAGAATGACATTCCACGGCTTTTGTACCGAGAACCCTATGCTGCGGGAGCGTTCCGAGCAGCGGTGAGCCGCTGAGCAATCAAAATATGCGGTCAACGAGGGTTGAATTCTTCATCACCTGAATTTTCACTTTTGCCGTGGCTGTGAAGTTACAGTTTGCCAGGATGGAACATTCTTCAGTTTCCACAACGTTATCGAAATGAAGGATCATGTCATTCGCTGTCTGGTGACCTGATAAATTATGGTTCGCCTATGGAATGCAGTGCGTCAGACACTGTAACCCGCACAGTGATTCCATTCCATTGAGGTTCGACCGTCAAGAGGGGGACGCAGATTTTGAATGAAGTTTTCTGTTTACAAAAAATTGCAAATTATCTTTCCCCCCATTGACGTTTTCATATAACCCGAAGGTTGCTCCTAATTCCCATGCATGTCTTCCATTTGTTCCATGTGTATGAAAATTTTCGAAATGCAACAATACGTTACCGGCAAATCTGTATCCACAGCATTTAAGCATTCTTTACGCAGGCACCTGGTTGGTATACGAATGTCAATTTGGAACATGCCACGGGAATTTTAAAGTGATATAGGCCTCTCTAAATTGTCCGGCCCAAGTAATTGTGGGAAAGTGGATTGCGTAATCACAGCGATACAACAACACCAATCAGCAAAACTCTAAACCTGTTCCTATCTCAGGTCAGCATACACTTGACTCTTCAGATGGATGCCTTTTTCACTTTATTCGTTAAACCGATGGAAAGATCCTTTCTTGTACAGTTTGGATTATTTCTCACTAACAATTTAACTGACTTCATCGCGGTCGAGATGCCTTTAAATGGCTGTTTTTTTCATTCGATATTACAGACCTAGAAGACGGATTCGGAGAAGAATCTCGGGGTGGTTATCGGTCTGTCCATGAGTTAGTATATATTTATTCGCTTGAACCAGATGTGGTTTCGCTTGTGAGCGTGCGAGAATGCGGTTGGAAAACGATAAAAAGCCGACCGATGGATTTCAGAAAACGAAGTGACAGGGACTAGTCCCAGGAGGTTAACCTTCAGTACAGTTTGTCTTAGAGTTTGGCCTTTGTTCTATAGCATTCATTTACTATATATTTCTCGATTTGTGAAAATAAAGGTTTTGTAAAAATTTATTAGACAAGCAACTGTCTATTAAGATGATGTAACCAGACTAATGATGGAGGCGGTGCTCATCTAGCATGATTTGAACACGCAGCTAATGAGGCTTTCGTCTTAGACTTGCTCGGGAAAAAATTGTGTCCGGGTAGTGAAGTCTTCAAATATCTATCGTATATTCAGAACTCAAATCTCCACGATCGTCAATGCCGCTAGGTTTTCTAGAATTTCCGGAAAATTCGGCCCAATGATAAAGCATATATTCGTAACCAGCGACTGAATCATCTAGCGTACAATTCTTAGGAATTAGCGTAGAAGAGTAGAACAGCGCAGAAACCACCGAAGACGGGTTTTGCATCGCTTAGGAATAGTGATGAACCATAAAGAAAAATCCTCCTGTTGTCAGCGCACAAACTACTTCAACTTTATGAGTAGTTCGTAAATAACGTCATCACACTCCATAAGTTTATTCCAATTTTGCACTAATTAACGAGTGAGTTATCTGAGATAGGTCAGCTCTTCACGAATATCGGACAGAGTTGGTCAATATTTGTGTAGTGACATTGGTGAAAGGGCACTATTCTAAGCGAAACATCTGTTAGGCTGTATCACTATCTTGATGGCAATGTAAGGATATTTGGAACATACAATGAAGATTCCACCAGGCAACTGAAGTCATCCCATGGTAAAAAGTCAAGACAGAATACACAGCTGTTCCCACCTTACTAATATTCATCAGCAGCGATCGTCTCAAAAACCGCCAACGGATGTCAAACCCGTGGACTCTTGACCGGAATTTGAGCGCTAGAAATTTCGGCTGATCAGTAGTGCGACCAACTCCCACTTGAGATATGGTGCCACTCATTCTTCAGTGGGGGGATTCAGATCAACTGTTCACATGTTACTTCTTAGGTGAGATGTTCATGCAATCAATGAATTATCCCTCCATCTACGTCACCTATTGTTTATCGTATTCTGAGGAAATTCGGCGTTTTTTAGGTGCGCATTTCTGATGGTGGAGCAATCGTACGGGATTTTTGGCATAGGGTGAGGTAATTTCGATTACAAATAAGTTGTATTGCACCAGTGAACACCTTGCTCACACACTATCAGATACCGGATCTTAAATACAAGCTCGATCAATCTGTTTGACAGCCCATGTATTTCTCCCTCGACTGCTAGTTAGCGGAAAGTATGACTCACTCGAGGCTCTACACGAACTAGAGTAACCCTTGGTGTTCACTCGGGTCACCTAGTCCAAGTGTAAAGTGACTGATTTTACAATAAGAAAAGAAAAGTCACGTCAACAAGTGGGGCAAAATAAGGCAATTAAATTGATGCTGGTCGGAGGCTTTCATCCGAGGCCGGTCAACTAACGCATACACGTATTCAAGCTAACTCAGACTGCAATAGCGGTCAACGTAGGGAAACTGCTAGGTGGAGCAGGCTTGAAATCGTCATTTGGTGAGACAGCCGAACTGTTCAACATGTACAAAAATGATCGTTTGCTCCCACCGTGCCACGTTTGCATACAAAACAAATACTGAAGTTGAGCTTTATGGTTCTTTTGAAAATAACCTGTTGCACAACATGATGGTGCTTGTTGATAGGGTGCAGGTTTTTCGATTCACACGACGAATTCAGCAAACTTGAATGAGCAAGGCTTCAGTAAACCGTTTACTTCTCCCTCGCATCGCAGGTGAGCAATAAAGAGCGGGACCAATCATTCTGACGTCCACAACTGTTACGTACAAGTCTGCGACAACCGATTTCCTTGTCGACGTTCTCTTTGTGGCTTCTGTTCACAGCTTTGTTATAGATGTGCTTCTGGACCACAGCAACCATAGACTACTCGCCGAAACAATTTCGAAGAGTGCACAGCGATGATCTGGTGGGTACGCGCTTTCTCAGTTTCACAAATGCGGTCAACCATTTTTTTCAGCAAGCTCGGACAATGCGATCAGCAGGTATACTGGCTAAGGTCAAACCCTTGTGATATCACAATCCAAGCACTCCTTGCAAAGCAAAGTAAATACATGGAACCCGAAGCTGTTGAGTTCCAGCTACGCTATAATCATCACTGACAGTAACGTAGGTGCTGAAATCAATGCCCAACTAACATCCTTTATTTGCTTCACAGTAAGAGTGCGCCACAGCCCTCAGGAGGCCTACATCCAGAAGCTTGTCGACTGATCCCAGGAAGCCTTGCCTCCCAGCTACAAGCTTACTACCTCATTTAGACTTCCCCGGATCTGCTGGTTCATCAAAACCAAAATTTCATGGACGACTTGCTCCCGATCATGGATAATCGCCACAGGTGATGATGGGTTGGAGTTTGATAACCGGATGTAAAGGAGTGAGGGGTGTTTCAGTTGCTCACCGTGTTTGCTTCTACTCAAGGTGATGTGGACTTGAGAACATTGGAGATAATGAGAAAGAGGAGCAAACTTATTTCAGTTGGTCTTGTGAATACGCATTGTTTTGGGTAGTGAAAATGACAAGCGATTATTCTGTAGTCTGTGTGGGTTCCTCAGTAAATGAGAGGAATTATTTGCTCTAAATGGATAGCTACGCAGTGCATCATCGCGGTTCTGTGTGCCCAATTATGCTTTAGTTACTTTAAAGGAGAGTGCGTTGTTTTATCTACACATATTTGATTGGGTCACTAGACTATAAATGGTGTACACGGCACACCCATGTTTTGAAACGGACCAATTATGTTGAAACACTAGCAAACAAGCCGATGGAATTTGCGGGACTGTAACTAACTTCATGACTTTGAGGTAGCTCTTGCATAAAAGATAGTGAAATGTATGAATTTTACTATTTAACTCTAAAAAATACATATCTGGTGCTGGCATACGTTTGATCGCTTCAATGTTCTCCGGGTCTGGACGGCGGCCATGTTTGTCAATAGTGAACCCAAGGTACTTTATCGACCGCATGAAAAAGCTGCATTTCTCTCGGCGCACGTTGAAGCCATATTCTTGAATGCGACTAAGCACATAATCTAGGCGCTGCCACAGTTCGTGGAGATTGGAACCCATGACAATGAGGTCGTCCAAATAGGCGGCAACGCCGGGGACATCCTTCAGTATCGTATTCATAATCTGTTGAAATATGGCTGGCGCTATTTTGACACCAAATGGCAGTCGAGTGTACTGGAACAGACCTCGATGCGTATTGATCGTGAGCAGTTCTCGGGATTCTTCCTCCACTTCAACCTGGAGATACGCATCGGCCAAGTCAATCTTTGCGAAACATTTACCCCCATTCAGTTTCGCGAACAAGTCGTCTGGGAGAGGCAGGGGGTATTGATGGGTATCCAGTGCCGCGTTGAGACCGGTGGAGAAATCTGCGCACAACCGGATCGTCCCGTTAGCCTTCTTTACCAACACAATAGGTGCGGCCCAAGCCGAGTAGTTGGTCGCTTGGAGAACACCCGCCTTCTGAAGTCGGTCCAGTTCTTGGTCGACGATAGGCAAGGCTGCGTAAGGCACTGGACGTTTTGGCCTGAAGACTGGCTTGGCACCAGGGAGGAGGCACAGTCTGGCTTTTGCTTTTGTACACCGTCCAAGTTCGTCAGTGAATACAGACGCATAACGTTGTAGGAGGTGCTCAAGTGAACGCTTCGGCAAGTCAATTTGTCCGGGTGCTGCGTGTATGCCGTTGCAAATAGAGTTGATTGGTTTATCCAGCAGGTTTAGCTTTTCGATCCAATCTAGCCCCATGAGATCAAGTTTGGGGCATGACGTCAGGTAGCAGGTGGCTTGTGCCGTCGAGTCCTTGAAGTTAATGAGGCAGTCCACTTCGCCAGTCAACTTCAGTTTGCCACCGGAAGCATTACGGGCCCAGTGATCAGTCGGCTTCACATATGGCTTACCGATTCGCTTCCACGTTCGTTCACTGAGCAGCGTGATATCGGAGCCAGTATCAAGTTGCAACCGAACTGGGATGTCGTTGATACGAACCGTCACGAACTTCCTTCGGCAAGCAAAATCAACTTTGAATGTTGCCGTCACCGAGTTGGACCGCGATTTGTGGGCTGCACGGTGGTGTGCGGGTGGCTGCAATCTTTGAGATCGACACAAATCTTCTTTGTGGCCGCGACGACTGCACCTGGAACATTTGTGACGCCTGAACCGGCAATAACGAGCAAAATGCCACTCACCGCAATGCCAGCAACTCGTGGGAGGCTTACCCTGTCTTCGATCGGGCTTCTTGTCGGATTTCCTGGGCACGCTGTAGTTGATTGCCTGTACACAGCTGCTTGAGGTCACAGGTGACTGACCGATCATAGCCGTGTCGTGCTTCAGGTTGATGAGGCGTTGGCATTCAGTGGTGAGGCTCTGCAACGTCATTTCGGCATCCTGTTCAATTCTGTTAAGAAGCCGGGTTCTGATGTCAGCATCATGGGATGACTGGAGACCGGATACAAAAATGAGGCACTTAAACTGATTCTCCGTCATTGAGCTGAGCTTGAAGCGCTCGCATTCTCGATTGACAACACCGGCAAACGTGATGAAATCATCATCATCATTCTTGGCCAACTTAAGGCATTGGTAGCGGATATTGAACAGTGATGTTTGATCGCCGAATATCTGGGACAGTGTTCTGACCGTTTCATCAAAGCTGAGGTCGCGGGGCAGCTTGGGGAGAATGAAATTTGTGAACCGTTCATGCTCCGGTGTGCCGAGTTTTCGCAGCAATAGTCTGACTTTCCATCCATCGTCAAATTTGGAAAAATCAGTTTTGAACATGTCTTCGTACCGCTTGAACCAGGAGTCAAAAGTGTGACCAGAAAGAGCGTCAAATGTGAACTCCGTAATTGAGGCCGCGGCTGCATCAGTTGAGGAAACAGAAGACTCACCAGTACTGACTGCTGCTGTCTGGATATGCAGTTTCTGAGTCAGTGATTCAATGAGCTTCAGTTGCGCTTCTTCAAACTGCTTTTGTTGCTGCTGCAATAATTCTCGGAGCTGATCAAATTCGATTGACATCGTGGGTTCCCGTTCGCCAATTGTTGTAACGGTATTTTCCTCAGCTTAGTTCTCGGTCTGAGCCTCCCAAGCTAGCGTTCACGTCAAAACAACCACCAAAGGTGCACAAGCTCTATTAACGCCCAAAACGAAGTCAGGAACCGTTGTACAGCGCTTTGTATATATAGCGTAAGCGGCTATAACTTTCTGGAATTTCTGACGCGTTCTGGATGCGCCATTGGCTACTGGCATTTGGCCAATACTGGGTCATGATTAGCTGTTGGGTCCAGATGGTTGACCAATCAGATCTCGCCTTGATGCCGGACCGGCAAGCGTCCCGAATTCTGGGCCAACCTCAAGCGGGCCATGCTTCTCGGCCGTAGCAGCGCCACGTGCCGTGCCGTATAGTGGGATCCGAGTGGATTCCTGCCTAACACGAAACATCTTAGATTTGAAGCGCTTTCTTTCGGTTAAATCAGTGCTGTGAAGCCCAAAAATCTGCAGCGTGTAATCCGCCAAGCACTTGGGTAATTCCATCAAATACTCCGTACACAGAACAACGAACTACTACTTGTGTCCTTGAAACAAGTGCGTAAATTCATTTAGTGCCTTCCTGAAACAATAATAAGGAATTGGTTTCGAGGGTGTCTTGAAAGAACAAAAGGGTTTCGTTTCCAAAGCGGGTTCACGGTCAGTTTAATTTGGTACGACGTAGACCCACAAAAACACAAAGCCATCGTCGATATAGGTAAGAGGGTGTTTGTCTGAATAGATCTTCCGTTGAAATGTGATGTCTTACTCAGTTGGCAACGCCCTGAGCACAACGCTCACATCGGTCATAGTTCGGTACTGATTCACGGCAAAGCTCTCGGTTTACCCAAGTATAAAATACAGATGGCCCGAAATACTCTAGCATATTCGTTTACTCGCTGCTGTGCGCCAGACACAACTCACTCACCAAGTTGGAGAACATAATTTTCATACGGATTGAGGAAGGCTATCACAAATTCCACAGTACGAGATCAAGCAGATACTGTCAAAAGGGTGAATGCGCTACAAAGATTTCAAGCTGTACCAGTCTGAAGTTGGCAAATCGCTGTGATTGGTGCAACAGTGGTTTTTGCAATTGCTTAACACTCCGTGGTACACAGCAATCGTTGAAATCCAAATATCCTGCCACCGGACTGGCTATCCACGGACTATCGTTCTCGACAAGCATTCTCTCCAAGCAATCAGGTTATGGCATTCGGTAGGTTCATCTGTATCACTTACATCGTGTAACGGAGGTCACTCAAGCCGGGAGACAGTATATAGCTGATCCATCCTCATTGTAACTTGTAGGCATTGCGCATATCACCAAACTTTATTAAGTTTCGACCACGCCACCTCCTGACAACTATTAACTTCTAACTCTTGGTTAGCGAGTGGCTGATTACCAGTGTGATCAGCTCGCAGCTAGACAGGATCACAAACGTCTATCAAAAACATCACAGACATTTATTCAAAAAAAAGTCATCGCTAGAGGCAACATACTACTCATACGGTTGCTAAAAAGACGTCCCTACCTAAGTATAATTCCGAAATATTGATCGATCGGCTCGTAATTCTCTGGTCAATCTGCATAAACTGCTTATGCATTGTTAGCAGTCCATCTCAAATATGAGATAACGGATTTGTTTGTAAAGTGCAGTACACCTTTTGGACTCGCATACGGATCCGATCAAGCCGAACAATCAAGACCATCTCGTTCTACGCGCAATTGTTATCAAACGCTTGCAAAATGACTGGCACAGTTATCATAATCTAAAAACTGTGCCATATAGATATCATGATTTACTGTTCACGCAAAACATTCATGCAAGTTTCTCATCAAAATATTATGAAGTTACCAAGGTTGAAAGCTTCCAGAGCACAAAATAACAGTTCAGATAATTTGTAGTCTAGGCGTAACACGTAGCGGACGACCGTAAACGATAGATATGGATGGATTCGTTTGAGTATGTAATCAAGAGTATTTCTCAAAATCTCAGTCTGATTAACCGAAGGATATCACTTTGATGGAATGTCAAGTGGTGCGAAAGTGGAGGTAGACTTTTAGAGAGTTTTCAGCAACATTGTGAGTAGTGTTTCGTCAAGACAAAAGCATATCGCAAATTCTGGAATATCGTACCAACCGGAACATGGGGCAACAAGCCTGTTTGAAGTGGGCTATCATAAATTAGACATTCTGGTAAATTCAGTTGAGTCTTCTGTCAAACTCAACTTTGTGTGCAAATGGGAATAATTTTTGACAAGATATTTGTGCTTTGTCAGAATCAGTATTAGTTGTGTTTCTGAGAATATATTTCTGTCATTAGTATGCATCCTTACAGGAGACAGATTGTTCTACCGCAACCACTAACTAGCTATAGACTGATGAAAACCGTCCCCATACTTCTAATAAGTCCTATTTAGGAGGACATTTCAGTTCCGTTATCCTCGGTGACCGGGAGTTCGCAGTTGAAGTGAATTACAAACTTGATAAATCTGGAAACTGGAAGTCCTTCTTCCGGGAGGACATATTTTGGCCGGTACATTTTTGATCAGCCGATGAGCACCAGTTTTTGGAATGATCAATCCACCCGATAGACTACAACGGCCGCCAAAACCTTTAAAATGTACGCTCCCAACAACGGATGTAGAGGTGCGCAATAATAAATAATAAATGCATATCCTTCAAAAAAGAGCACTTGCTGACCATCCCGTGGAAAATGGAGCAGTACAGAGCACGGGTGCTTCATGAAATTCTCGATGGCTTGTTTGACAGTTATTGATTCCTCACCGGCATCCACCTCCGTAGATATTGGCTGTGGCAATAACTAGGTTACGATTCCAAATAGTTAACACCATCATAAGACGGCAGTCTCTTGGACAAATGTTAAGGTCCCTGTTCTCTCAGAAAAAGTTATCTCAAACACGTGACAACCCTCACCTGGTCGCTTCAAATGAGCACCTTAAAAAAGGACAAAATTTGCTCGAAATATGAATTGAAATTTTACCTAGGCAACTCTGCTTCAACTTAGTGAATTCATTCTTCCCTACGCAAGTGAGATGGACGCCATCTGTGTTTACAGTGCTGCTGAGATTATCGTTGTGGGTTGCAACTTGGGTGTGATCATATCCGCTACCGGAATATTACATCAAGTGTGAAGAAATGGGGTGTCAGAAACGGAGACCTTATCTAAGACTGTATACTCAAATTCGGGGTTACTCAAACTGGGTAGACGTGGTTTATAACTTATTGACAAGGCAGTGGGCTAGAAAAGTTGTGTTGGTGGTGTGAGAAGAGGGTTGGGAAATGTAACGAAGACTTGGTGTTTTCAGCCAAGAAGTATTGTGCAAGTGTTGCATCCTCTTTGGGAATCACCAGTAGTGCGAATCTCACGAAACCCCATGAAGACTAGAACCCCGGTCCGCCCGGTCACGAGCACACTGATCAGTATAATAAATAACTCGTGCCTGGATAGAATAAAGCGCTCCTCATCTTTCAGTCAAGGAAACCATATCATGTGGTCATGTGTTGACTGACTCCCTGAGAGACGACTAATCACGTGGAAGTTTCACTGCTAAAATGAATTTCGGCCTTTCTCTGAATGCGAGTTAATCACACTTCAGATAACTTCTGGTCAAGCGTTCGAACTAATAACCAGAAGGTCGAAGGTTCGATACTCAGTAGAGTATCCGGACATCTGCACTGTTTATTCCCAATAAGGATGAAGAAGCTCTACAGTGTTTCTCTTTTTTTCGGCAGGCCCTTACTGACAGGACTTGTTGCCACGTAAAACAAGTTTTGGGGACAAAACCCATTCCATTGCCGAGCTACTTAATCTGAACATGAAATTACTAGGCAGTTGCCATATTAATTGTGTAGGTCTCATTAGGGATCGCCGTCTCGACCAAGTGAATTTAGATCTTCAATCGAAGTAAAATTACTGTGATTCTTTTACGGAGTGACAGTGTCCCGGTACAAATTACAACCAATTGTCAACAACGTCGCAACTTTACCTGTTGTTCATGTGGGCTGTATTGCAATAAAGCAAACGCAAATCGAAACTGGAAAATCATAAATCTACTCAAGCAGACAAGGACCTAAAGTTTTCCACTGCAAACTTCGTTACAATTAATCTTACAGAATGAACATTTTAGTAGATTGTTCGCCAGTCACCAAGGTTCATCAGTGATTCAGGATGTTCAACTCGTTTAGTATATGCATCTCAATGGTAGAGGCTGAAGTCACCCCGAACTTTCATTCCTGATAACATCCAGGTGTTCACTAGTCAGTAATTTAAGAAGCCTCGAATTCCAGAACCATGGATAGATGTCCAATCTACCATCACCTGCTTTGATAGCGGTTACACCTAAGGAAATCCGTCTGCCTACCCCAGTTTCAACATTCACCTTTGCCCTATAGCTTGCTCGAAATGCTCCTGGAGAACCGCTACCAGTAAAATGAAGAAGGCCTTCGCTGCGAAGTTATTTATTCGAAAATGCCAACTGAACAGTTTTAGGCTCTTGGACAGGAGAGCAAAACTCTTATATGCACCTTGTCTACAAAACTGAATATCCATCTTCTTGAACGAGTCTTATTGAAATTTCCTAAGGTTCGATACTCAGTAGAGTATGCGGACATCTGCACTGTTTATTCCCAAGATGAAGGAAGAAGCTCTACAGTGTTTCTCTTTTTTTCGGCAGGCCCTTACTGACAGGACTTGTTGCCACGTAAAACAAGTTTTGGGGACAAAACCCATTCCATTGCCGAGCTACTTAATCTGAACATGAAATTACTAGGCAGTTGCCATATTAATTGTGTAGGTCTCATTAGGGATCGCCGTCTCGACCAAGTGAATTTAGATCTTCAATCGAAGTAAAATTACTGTGATTCTTTTACGGAGTGACAGTGTCCCGGTACAAATTACAACCAATTGTCAACAACGTCGCAACTTTACCTGTTGTTCATGTGGGCTGTATTGCAATAAAGCAAACGCAAATCGAAACTGGAAAATCATAAATCTACTCAAGCAGACAAGGACCTAAAGTTTTCCACTGCAAACTTCGTTACAATTAATCTTACAGAATGAACATTTTAGTAGATTGTTCGCCAGTCACCAAGGTTCATCAGTGATTCAGGATGTTCAACTCGTTTAGTATATGCATCTCAATGGTAGAGGCTGAAGTCACCCCGAACTTTCATTCCTGATAACATCCAGGTGTTCACTAGTCAGTAATTTAAGAAGCCTCGAATTCCAGAACCATGGATAGATGTCCAATCTACCATCACCTGCTTTGATAGCGGTTACACCTAAGGAAATCCGTCTGCCTACCCCAGTTTCAACATTCACCTTTGCCCTATAGCTTGCTCGAAATGCTCCTGGAGAACCGCTACCAGTAAAATGAAGAAGGCCTTCGCTGCGAAGTTATTTATTCGAAAATGCCAACTGAACAGTTTTAGGCTCTTGGACAGGAGAGCAAAACTCTTATATGCACCTTGTCTACAAAACTGAATATCCATCTTCTTGAACGAGTCTTATTGAAATTTCCTGGATATTCATTGATTGTTACTCAGTTGCAAGCAAATGCTACAGAGCGACTCGACGAATTCCGTAGTAGATCTCACTTTTCAAGAGACGCAAAGGGGATTTACGAGAAAACATACCACTCTCATGCCCCCATCAGTAGTATCGCCGTCACACCAGGATACGCCGTTTGATTACCTCTTCGAGGATAGATAATCAACCTGAGTGATAATCTGGTAACAGAATGTAGGTTGATATGAGTTAGTCTTTTAGGATGGAAAACCGTAGAAATTGTAATTCAATCAAAAACGTTTGGGACAAGCATCTGAAAATAATGGGGAAAACAACTTAGAAACGCTTCCACCAAGAGAGCAGGCAGAAGAATGCCGCACACAGTGCTCTTCGTCTGTAAACCTCCTGGGTTCAGAGCTTGCATTGGTCATGTGAACTCTTCTGGTGAATCAATAGCCAGAAATAAAGAGGCAACCCGGAAGTTTTGGGCAAATGCGTTTCGGCAGCATTCTTTTTGTGGTTCGAGTTTTAACGAGTCGGGAAAAATTGGTCGTAATAAAGAGATCTTGTTGTATAACAATGGTGAAATGGGTCAGCTCCCTCGAGTAGTATGCACAACCAGCCGTATAATTGGAACCTGATTGTGGATATCTGTAGACAGCGCAGAAACGCAAAAAATATAACTTGTATACGTATGAAAACTGAATACACCAACATAGATCACTGGGTTTTATGAGTAGCCTACCCTTCAGGTCGCCTATCATTGACAACTCACAATCTGTTTCCGTCCGATCCTTTGATGTGAATTTAGGACTTGACGATCCTAGACAGTCTTGAATTCGATTGCATTTCCTCCTTCTCTGAATATGAGATAGCCTTCATTTTCTCTTTAAAAGTGAGCACTCTCTCATATGTGTTTGCTAAGTTGAGCGTGCTGCCCACTACTGCCCACTACTGAAGAAATCGGCGGCTAATATTACCCGTGTTAGCTGAGTAACACTCACCTGTTGCATAAATAATTTGATGAGTCTCAACTGCTTCGCCCATCCACATAATCCCTGTTAAAGCAACTCATCTCACTGAATTAACTGTTCGGTCGAACAATGATCCGTACTATACTCCTGTTCCATTCACAGGTCAACCGTGCTCAATACCACAGGTGACCGATGAGTGGTGCTCAATGGTTACATGATAGCGTTGGACATCCTATGTGAAAACGTCCATCCAAGGTTCCGCCTTGCTCATGGCTGCGCGGTAACCAGGACAGGATTTGAGCAGCACCCACTGGTGCGCACCTCACGCCAAGTCAATCACTCCTCTGTTTGGCCGCATTGGACAGGAAATCATCAGGATGTATGGTCGAAGTAGATGTCAAGTTCTTCGAAAATTCCCATGGTAGTCAGCCTTCAGAAAATAGAAAAGGGAAGTCACTACTAATGATGCGACTGACTAGTCTCTCGGGTTTGTCTCAAGCGGTTACATTCAATGAGAGCTCCCGGTACCAGGAGATGAACCTGTTGGACATAAGGACACGCGTGTTGTGGTAAATCTTGAGACAGCCCGATGTAAACAAACGGTACAAGTGCGCGCACCATTTGATAGCCACTCTGTCATATGACTGTGGCCCAAATCCACCGACGATCTGGTAATAAAAAAGTAGGCATCGCTGCCCTTCACTGATAAAAGCGGATATCGGGTGTAATATAAAAGTGATCTGCGTTACTAAATCATGTCCGTCGTGTTTCTGCGTGGACAATTACGGTTGGCAGTTTCGTAAATTACATGGGGATATGTTCTTACGAGAGAGGCAGTGCTACTTAGTTAAGCCGTTTAGATTGGAATGGTCTGCCGGGTAACATACCAGTAATCGCATGCCAGCCCTCTTTTGATATAGAAATAGGGCTAAGCGGCCTTCAGCGGAAATCTCAACACAGCACGATGTTGACCGGAAGCTGCTTGCACCTGCAATTTGTAAAAACCTCCTGTGACTGTGGTTGTGTTGGGCGTTGGGTGGCCTCAAATCTCTTCGGGGCTTGTGCAGACGAAAGTTCATCAGGCAGCTGTGGACTGTCAGCTCTGAAAAAAATAGTACTTCCTTATTGATTTTCTCAGTTTGGATAAAGGAGGAGACATTCTGTAGTACCTAACTGTTTATCTATTCGCAGTTTGCTTGCTATTGTTCGAAGTTGAGCAGATAGGTTGGGATAAAAACACCAGCTAGACCGAATTCATTCTGGTGGGTTGTTTTTTATATACGTGCCTTCCATTTAGCTAATGTACCCTCAGGTTTATTGAAAACATTGATTTTTGCCGTCAGTCTGAATGCAGACAGATATCTTGACCAATTTTAACCGACTGTCTGTTTTTCCTTCTGTCTGTGTATTCAGTCTAGAGCCGGTACTGCAGACTTTCCCATAGGTCGACGATTTCAACAGATGCCGGAGCGTCCTGTTATAAGTGGTATTTTCTTAGTAACCATGGCGTATATGATTTTATCTTAGAAAACCAGCCGCAACACCTTGTTTTAGTCGCTTCCGACCTGGCCAAAAGCACCAAGAACTACGTCACAATCGCCACTTCACGTGGTCCCTCCTTATGAAACGTCGTTGAGACCGATTTGTCGGATGAAGACAAAGTTGCGAAATGTCTACGATCACTACCTAGGTGCTCCTAAGAGGCTGTGGATGATGGCGAGTTCCATAATCACACAAATCTTCAGTAGAGTCGGACTCATACCCTCAACCCCAAATGGTCCGATTATCTTTGTAAAGGTTCGGCTGTCATGGTCAATTTTTCCGGATATAGCCGTCAGTGAGGAATAGCTAATCAGTTGACTTTAAAGGATTTGCTAACAGAAAGTATCGGCCCATCTTGGGTGGGAGCATACACACAAATTTTTCCTTAATACTGGAATTCAGGTCGTCGTTATCTTCTCATTTGCGTTTTTCCTTCATTCAATATCCTTTAGTTCACACGGTCGGCACTACAAACCTGACTAGATGATCCTCTCGACTATCGTGCGAATTTTCAGAATGGCAGAATATGAAAGTAGTATCCTGCTTCCTTTCTTAGCTGGTCAACCGGATTTCGCCGCGAAAACTTGACTCAGTAGCCACAAAGAGAGTTGGCACATCACTCTCTTTGCTTGTGGTTGCAATGTTCACATTTTAGATATTTTTATTTATTTCTTGGTACAAGCTATAAGCCAATTGCCAAGTCTCTTTTCGTCGGACACCTGTACTGAGGATTACGCATCCACAGTGCCACTCACTCGGCCGTGATGAAATTTCCTATCTTTAGAACCCCGGTGGTGAAGTACAACTTTCTCATCTTGCGATGCTAATGCGCACACTAGATGTGTTTTAAGCCGCATCGGACTCTTGGGTTCTAGGGAGTCTAGAGCAGCAGGATTATCGCAGCATCGAATCCGCCCCAGAAACTTTGGTCGGGACGTGTTACATTTGGTTTAATGAAAACTTTAACAGAACTTTTCTTGCGGTGCCCACTGTATTTCCTTTGATTTAAATCCTCAGATAGTCTGAAAACAGACTTATTTATCACCTTGCGGTAAGCGGCTGTAGCAAGCATGTGCTTTCATCGCTATTTAGGACCATTTGGAACACCTGATAAGCAACTGCTTACGAATCAGTTCAACGTGAATCTACTGAAATCTGATCATATTTAATTCCCAAGACCGGCATACAGATGCACAGGAGCACACAAATGGACAACACCCTCTCACGATATCCCCATTTCCTTGAAAACAGTTTGCTTCAACAATTTCAGGAGTTCTCTCTTACGGCTTCAACTATCCATGCTTCGCCATTTCGAACAGCATTCACATGTATTTATTTATCGACAATTCATCTGGGTCAAACGTAAATGTGACGGCCTGCTAAGCTTGCAGTAGAAAACTTCACAAATCATTTGATCAATACGGTCTTGTAATGGAGTAAAAATGACATTTCAGCTCGTGTTTCTCACTTGCTCTCTCCGACCGACTAGAAATGTTCTTAAAATAAGCCACAAAGCACAATTTGGTCTTAAGTCTTGCTTGACCGGGTTCCAATATTCGGAATAAGTAAAACTGAGAACGGCGTTATAACCATTCATTGATCAATCTAGTGGACGGTGATATCTAGCGGTAACTCCTTATGTACGGATAGAAAGTCAGAAGTACTGAGTGATACTCACTCGACTGCGCACTGATCCCGCGAATTTTGGCGAACAAACCAGCGAATGGCCGAACGGCTAACGGCGAAAAAAGAGTACCTATCACTTGCTTGTTGACCAATACGAACCAAGTATAATTAAATTAAAAAATTTATTTAGACAGAATTTTGGGGCGTGAACATACTCAAGCGTCCTACCGAAGCTTTCCGAATGTTCTTTGAACTTAAGGCTATAATTAAAATGCAGTGCAAGGGGGTACGTAGATTCCACACTAACATTCCGTCAGATGTGGTGAAGGAGAATGAACACCTGACAAAGAACTACTCGTCTCTCTGATCAGAGGTACGTACCACCACACGAGGGCGATTGGAGACTAAGCAGAATTAGTGGACCTCACACGCAGAGATAACCCTCTATTCTAGACCATAATTTGTTCTTGACTCTGTTGGCTGCCGGGCTCTTTAAAAACGTCTAAAAGTGGGTATGAATAGGTCTTTTACTTTGCGTGGTACACCAGCCGGTAATGTTCGAAATTCGGCCGTTGTGAATAGTCTGATCACTCCTCGCAGTTGTCTAGGCCATTCATGAAGGAATTGAGGAGTATTGATTTCCAGGCGTGAGGTATTAGTCATACTAGTTGTAATTACAGTAGTAATTACAAGACAGAATTGGGTCCCCTTAGACGCATCATTGGCTACGAGTTCCGTCCTGATTTGTACTCAATTGCTGGATGTAGCGGAATCCAGTTTCCGAAGCGTAAGTCAATAATTTGGAATAAAGAAATCGCTTGAAAATCGACTCTTTACTGCTAGCTTTATAAATCATGAAGCAATGAATCAGAGGTACAAACTGTATTATATAGGATCACGATTAGTTTGCAGTGATTTGTGATGTCAACCCCCTTGCATATCAATCTGACACAATTCCGGCTGAATCCTTAGTCCATGGCATTTTTTAACTGAATGTGCTACACGAAGTCTGTCTGCTGTTCCGTTTGATTCGGTTTCCGGGATATAAAATTTTTCTGAAGGAAACGATTCAAAATTTTGCTAAACTCTCTTCATTTATACGCTATTGGAAAGAAAGTATGAAATCGACTTATTAGGTGACTCTTGTATTTTTAAACCATCATCACTTTAGGACAGAGCTTTATTCATTTGCGAGAATCATGCAGGTGGAACGATCTTTTATTCGGGTGCTGAATTAAACCGTGACGTGACCAAGGCTTCTGGTCGGGTCCAGAAGATTTGATTATCCAACGCGCCTGCACACATATAGACAAAAACCCATTTTGAAAAGTGGTGTATCTCGACGACGAAACTGAAAATTTTAAACCTTAACTGATAGGCAACAAAAGACATTGTATTCCACTGTGTTCAGATTTTCTGCATATGGATGGGATTTAGGTTGGTAAGAGTTCGCTCAAGCGTGGAGCAAGAGGTTTTAATTCTTCTTGCAAAGCAAGTCATAATTTTCCTGAAGGAAACTATTCACAAGTTTGCTGAGAACTCTTCGAGAGATCACGATCGGTTTTGCACATCTTGGCACGCAACAGGTTGGCACAGTCCCAGAATTTCCGTCTACTTTATGCTCTACCTAAACCCAAACTGGACAGATTTAGACTCACTTGCATATCAAGCGGGTTTTCCTGGCGGATTCAACTGAATTTCTTCTTTATGATATTCACGATTGGTCAAGTTAACAGGAAGTATGCTGAAAATTCGAATGTTCTGGCTTGGACTTAAACAGGCAACACCAGGATAAAAAGTGGGCCTCAACCGAGCCTTGCACACAACTGCCTTCAGCCGCATTTTTGTCCATTTCAAAATTTTCTATTAGGTAGTACCATATGAAAACTGTCAGGCAGTTCCCAAAATAAATAACAAATCATCATCATCATCATCATTGTCAGCTGTAATAACCGCTTACTCGTCATACAGTGGTTGTAGCTGTCACAATTTCGTTCAACGATGATTAGGCGAGGTATGGTAGGTAGCTTCGTATTGCAGGCGGGAGCTGATAAATTAGTGCGTAAATACAGCACTGTAGGTGGACTGTTGAATTGGGGGATTGGGAAGGGAGCTATGCATTGAAAGTAATAGCTTGGATGCACGATCGCCATTGAGGGCGCGACTGGATCATGTCTGACAATGTCTCTAGCCATTGGTGTGGCTCCTCTTGGGGTCCTAATCCAGGAAGACGGCAGTGACCAGCGCAGCTGAGTTGGCTGGTACTGGCTTTCATACTTCGCTGCCAAGTCTTGTTTGACCACCACTGGCTCTCTTCCACCCTTCGCGTGGTTTTGCGAAAAGAGCCCTTTGAGGAAGTCGGTCGACTGGTATACGCAGCACGTGGCCAGGCCAGCGCAACCGATGCAGTGTGATCAGTGTGATCCGAAGAAATCTATGGTCAAACACTGAAAGACTTTTGACGTCCTCGGCGCGCAGCGGCCAGTTTTCTGATCCGTATAGTAATATGGAGCGCACCGCACCATTGTAAACTCGACCCTTGATGGATAAGCTAATGTCACGCCTACGCCGCAGGTGAAGTAGGTTCACAAAAGCTGCTCAGGCCTCCCCAATTCGGATGAAAATACCGTGTTTCGCGAGACCACCGGGACTGATACAGCTGCCCAGGTAGAAAAATTTGCCTACTACCTCAAGCCGTTCGTCCGCTAGTAAACAAGAAATGTGTGATAATAATAGAGATAAAATGACGTCGGCAACAATCTCTGCTTGCCTAGCCATCGTACTACCAAAAGGGAGCACGACGTCTCAGATACTGTCGACATTCTGAGGTTCAGTTCACACCACGAACCTTAAGCACTAAGCTATATCAAGTTCAGCTCAGAATACAACGCCATATTTCAACCACAAACCGTTTTTAAAAGAATTCAATGTAAGGGTTTCATGATTTTCCATCAAAATAGTTTTTGATTAATGTGAGCTTTTAATAAAAAACGCCATATCAATATGGGTTGGGCTCTTGCATTTCATTGTGACTTGGTAAAATAGTTGCGAGAGACTTTACGTTTTGGTATGTGCGTGGCGTCTCTAGTTAACTTCGCTCTCCGAAATCGAAAAAATCTCTGTAGATGCAAATTGTTTACAATCAACCATTTTATTCCTAATTACATTTCAGTTCAGTCATTTTGATCGACAAATCGTACGATCATTGGCTCGCGAATTTTGACCTAATTTTGTCAGCGAAAGGGAGCATCTGAAGATGTATTATCCTTCACAACTCAGATGGTAGTCTTCTCCGCAAAGGCGAACTGTTGTCAACTAAGTGGCTAGCTAACACACCTCTCATTACTGTTAACCTTTTCATATTTTTTTCAGCTAAGTATTGAGGTAGAACTACAACACACCCTTTGAATGTGTACCAAGCAGTTCTAGTGCTTGAACGGTTTTAGAGAAAAACCCAGGCTTTGTACGTTGAATTGCAACGATCCTTGAGATGGATGACCATGGGAACCGAATAGTTGTATCTTTACTTCTGTACCTGTATTTTCACTGTATCTTTATCTGTATCTTTACTTCAATAGTTCTATAATAACTGAAAAAAATTAGTGGCAGATCGCATTCTTCAGTATGAATTGGATGAACTCATCTTCACGAAAACCGGTGGACGAGTTCGAGTTTCAAAGAGGATACAATTTTAGACTGGTTATGAATAGTCAGACAAAGGCAATATGTGAGATGATATCGCCTTTCGTCAGATTAGAAAGTGTTTCATTCCTTCGGGAAGCATACGATTGTCACGATGCAGTAGCGTTCGACAGAAAACATTCAGACCGGCCAATGAACGAGTTGATTTGATAAGTCAACAAATCCAGTAGAGATGAACGGGATGAGAATCGATTTCTTTAAATTTGTCTAGAACTCTTGAATAAAACATCTGCTGCAGATAGCTGTGGTCCCATTTTGCGGGGGAGAGACGTTTTACGTATTGAGAATACATTAACCCCAATAAAATGCGTGTTACTTCTGAATGGGTGGTGTTGTTTCCTCAATATCATCCCAAAAATCACAGTGAACGAAAGTCACCTAAACCAAACACCTGTGTTTGCCTAATGACCACTAGCAGTGAGTTCACAGACATCCATTTCAAGGGGTTGCCATATCTTTTGGGTTTGTATAGTGCCGTCGTTTTGAAAAATTCCTTTGGTCACTATAAGCCTTCTAATGAATCTGCAGAAATGCCTTGGCATTGAGCAGACATTAAAAGCGGTTCTTTATGGCCTGTTGGATAGGAGCCTAACTAATTTACGGCAATCTAATAGACCAGCACAGATTTGGGGTAGCTGAAAGCCTAGGGAACGAGACAGACGCAACCAGTGCTTTCACTGGCATCCCACACAAACAGTTCGTTTTCCGAAAACCCGTTCGTTATTTTGGTCCAAACCAGCGAGCCCGTATACATTTTATAAGTAAATTTCTTGAGCCAGAAAATTCGTATTCCACGGTTTTGGTGTTTCAGTTGATCGTTCTTCATAATTATCGTTAGTTATCGGTCCGCAGTGGAACGCACAGTGTTTCTCAACGACGTTTCTATTCTTGCAATAAATTCTATCATTTTACTCACAGACAACGCACACCCTTCGCCATTGTCAGATATATACAATTAGTCTTGACTCAACATGGGTTGAACCCAGTTTATTTTGTAATCAGAAATGAAGCCCATTAATGTGTGAAAATTTCGTTTCTTCGGTGCAGTGCAAGGAAGAGTAGTCGGCACAAATATAGCGTTGCCGAAACTGGTTGGAGCGTCCACAGCATAGAATTATCTCACATCCACTGACATTCCCACATGATGTTTGCTGAAACAGGTGCACATTAGTTCCCCTGCTTATTCATGCTGACTCGCCAAGAGTTTCTAAATGCCAAGTCAGTCTGCTTACCTCAAATAAGTTGGCTTTATGGAGCAAAAAAATGCTTGATATATTTTGAAATCGCGAACTGTCTGAGATATCACTGAGTGCATCCGAGCAACTGATCTCGCAATTAGAAGACGGGCATTGTTGGTAGGGCACCCGTCAAAGACGTGGGAGACTTATGACTGAGGTCTGCTCATCACATTCATCTATTTTGTGATCATGGACGTAGAGAGCGGACGAGAAACACAAAAGTGTACACAGTTGTTCTGAACACAGTCCTGTTCGGGTTCTTCTCTTAACAACTTGTGCACACTGTCCAATTAGGGCTGATTAAAAAACAACGCGGTAGTCCAAATAGAACAATGCAATCATTGTCAACTGTATCACAGTGCGTTTAATTGGACAAAATGTCACACCTACAGACCTATACCGCTAAACACACGATATGTAGGACGTTGTCATTTGAATATAAACGGATCCATTTGCGAAGTTTTCTCGAAAACCAATATTAAAGTGAAATGGGAGAAGTACAGGTGTATCAAAGCGTTTCCGCGTTTTCAAGCAATATATATGGTCAAGTTTTTGATGCCCAATCTCCAGCGCCATTGCAGAATGTGTTGGTTTCTCCAATAAGCATGTATATAGCTTTACTGATGACGTTGTTTGGTACTGGATCCAACACTAGAGGGGAACTTCAAGACGTCCTTCAACTACCTAGAACGCTACCAGACTATGAAATATTGAAGGCTGGATCATCACTGGTGAACGATATTTCAAGATCAACCGATGTCACAGTCTTAGTGGCGAACCGTTTATTTCTGCTCAACAGCGTAAGACTGAATTCCGAATTCCAAAGTGCCCTGACGACGTATTTTTCAGCAGATGTGGAGATGGTATGTACGTTTCATTCGGATGTGTATCGAAATAAAACTTTAGCTAACTTTGTATCCTCACTTGGAATCCAAGAGGCAAAGAATAAACAAGTGGGTTTCAGAGCAAACGCACGGGTTGATACGGCGACTCATTCCAAGTGGCGCATTAACCCACAACAGTGCTCTGAGCATTGTGAATGCACTTTATTTCAAAGGTATATTTCCTGTATACATCACCTAAACTTCACTATAATTTAGGTCTCTGGAAACATCCGTTTGATAAGCGAAACACGCATTTGAGCACGTTCTACACTCCTGATGGACGTGGAATTTCGGTTCGGATGATGTACGCCAATCAGAAATTTGATTACTTAGAAATGGAAGACATTGAAGCGGATGCAATTAAACTCCCGTTTGGTGATGGTTCTACGTAAGTGAAAAAACTGTGTTGAACAAAAGCCACGCAAATTTTGATGGATTAACCAAGTGCTCTCTATTATCTAGCGCTCATTTGGCCCAAAACAGATCTCAGATAATCTAGCACTATTTTTATCTTTCAGTAATCAGAAGGGATCTCTCTATCAATGTGGTGAAACTAACCTTAATTGATTTGATTCGGATTGATTCGGATTGTGTTGTCCGTCCCGAGAACGCCATAAAAGATACGAATCCTCATTGTTGGCTCCTTCAGATGATTTTATGGAGATGAGTATAAAATTATACAACCGTGAACCAAAATTATGCACATAGAAGATGTGAACTGAATTGACCTCTTGGTCCACCCTGCTTAGTAGTTCGTCCGAGCATTCTACTGCTGGTAAGTTGTGAAGTTTTCACGACTTTCTACCCACTTATAACCACTGTGAAAATAGACAGGTGGTTCGCCCTCACTCATGAGTATGGTGAAAGATTGGAAAGGGACCAAGGAATGTACAAAAATGGTCGCTTTGTTCAGTAAAATACCTTGATACGAAGGCGAGACATGCCAGAATTTCATCGCATGTCCTAAGAGGGCCGGAGATGCAGGAGCTTTCATCGACTTTGTAAGTAGTATCTCCCTACCATTCTCAAATGGTCAGTTGCTGGGATCTGAATGTTGTCACCAAATAGCCAACCACCTGCCCTTACTTCCAACAGGTTTGCTTCAATGAAGTTTAACCAAATTGCGCTGTTACTGTCATCACTTGCTGATAAGCTAGCCCAATCGCTTGAAAGCTTGATGCTAAAACAGAGCTAGTCGCCTTTTTTGATACAAGAACAGTTGGTGTAATTTCTTGGATAATATCATTGTGTTATTCGTTTCAGATGGGACATGTTGATAATTTTACCGTATGAGAAAAAGGGACTCCGACAATTACTGGTTCGTTTGCAGAAAAAAGGAACACTTTCATCGATACTTTCCAGAACATTCCAACCAACGACTTTGCAGCTCTACATGCCTCGTTTCAGAATTGGTCATTCACAGTCATCAGTCAACATGAAACAGGCTTTAATAAATTTGGGAGCGCGGTTGTTGTTCAGTGACATGGCAGACTTGTCCGGGATTTCTTACTATGACTTTCTGTCCGTATCGAGTATATTTCACAAGGCAGTCCTCGTGGTTAGTTATACATGCATATCCCGTTGATGGTTCTATTAGTCATTGATTTTTCCCCGTGTGAGACCATGCAAGCATGACTGGTTGGTTTAGTACATACCATAGTTGAAACAATCGGCTCGACGGTTGTTTTTTTAAACCCCGTCATACCTCTGGTCTGAACCATCCCAAATGTGAACTCGGATCTTCAGTCGGCTTGTCTAGCAGTGCGCACCATCCAGCTGGATTAGGAGAACAGGTATGTCCAACACAAGTTAGTTGGATAGTGTCAAATAGACCTGCTACGTTCGTCGAGGAACTGAAGTCTGATTTTCGGTACGCTTTACTGTCGAGTTACAATAAGAAAAATCATGAATTTTCAGCTCAGTTTGTGTGACGTCGTTATAACTGCTACTTGAGAGTTCAGACTGAGTGAGCTGAACTCTTCGGGGATTTAACGTTCATGTATAGTTTGACCAGTCACGGCAGTTTGTTTTTATTGCATGCACGTTAAGTCACTTTGAACTCCAAACTTGTCTCCTACCCGGCGCCATTTGAGTATTCAGATGGTCAGATTAGTAGTTATTTTATACGAATAAGTGGAGACTGTTTCACAGTGATTTAATATACAACGAAGTTCATTTTCGATTGGTTAATTATTAATTTGAATGCAGGGCTGTAGATACAGCGGCATTTTTCTCTTCAAGCATATTTGGTTTTCTTTCTTGTGTTGATGCAAAGTTAGTTCAACGCGCATCGTAATCTGGACCGTAGAACTTATTTCACGTCGATGCCAAACTACTTTTACCAAGTCCAGTAGACGCTGAGTTGAAAACAGAGCAATTATTCAGGCTAAAAATCCTGTTAAGCAGAACGAGGATTTCATGAAACATATGTTTTGTTCTCCTAGGTCAACGAAGATGGAGCCGAAGCAGCCGCGGCAACTTCCGTTAATGTATTTTCAAGATCCGCCGGGCTCGAAATGCGCGTGGATCGTCCTTTCTTTGTGGCGATTGTTCACAGGCGTGCCGGGCCCGTATTTTTGGGACATGTGGTCAGGCCTGGTACGGTTAGCTGAACTTGTTTCTGGCTGATAATTCGATGAGTTTTTCTCCTTTTTATTGTATTTACCTGACCACACGTTCAATACTGAGTGTTCTGCGTTCAAATAAAAAACTTCCAATCAAGTCACCTTAAAAACGAATTCCAAAAGCCTAACGAACAGCTGGATAGAGCATACAGATTGTCGACAAATTAGTTAGTTAATCTGTCCCTGGTAGTGACCAGAACGCGGGTAGTTAAATGATGCTCGTAATATTGCTTCCCCATGGCAATAATGATATTTATCAGGGAATCGTAGTAAAATATCAATCAATCAAGTGCGTCTATACCCACGTATTCCAGCCTGAGTAAATGCGATTGGAGGGGCAATCACACAATCACACTTTGCTTTACAACTGACAGTATTCAATAAACAGGAGTTGCGTTAATCCTGGATCAAGTCATGGAGAGTGACTACGTTTTGTAAGGTACATTACTTAGAATACCCACACTTTACGCTCATGTCAGCCAAAACTTAAAAACGATTCAGAGAACAAAACTTTGAAGCATATCTACTAAGCTAACGTTACAAAACCGTGATGCGATCCCAAACTCGCTGAAATTTTTCTGGGCAAACTGCAGCAGCCTCAAACATCTAAGTAAACATACACCACAGTCTTTCACTATCTCACCGACAAAGAGCAAAAGTCACTCCAATGCTTGCAGTCAGTGACGTAAACATGTAACCTGATAGGAAAAATTTATTTGGGCAAACGTCTTATGGTTTGCTTATCTGGCTCACGATCAAATTTACCCGTGTAAGCATTTGAGAGTGAACGGAGACCTAAAGGGGCTGGTAAGTAAGGGTGTTCTTATACTGCCCCTTGTATGTTTCATTATCTAGTTGTCGTGTTCAGTTTGTTCATGCCATAGTTAATTTCTTCACCAAAATCAAAGCAGTTTCTAGAGAATAGCAAAATTCATGTTTTAAGGAACCCGCTTCCCGCGTGTTTTTGGTTATCTTCAGCATTCCAACTGTTGTGTAACTGCTCCGTACGCTAGACTAACCAGGTTTCCATATCATAAGTATCCGTGGTACGAATCGATCCCTCTTTGTAGTGGAGTTTTTATTGGAAGAACCAAATCGATCTATTCCAGCTGGTTTTACTTCACACCGAAAATAGAATTGAAACGTTTTGGGTCCCACGAAATAAAATATACAGAAGAATGGATGTCCTATTCGAACTCGCAGGCCAAACAGTGTTTCCTGACAGAGATCACTCGAAAACAAAGTTTGCTCTTTACCTATCTTTTATCTTTGGTGTGGGATAAACGTCATCTAACTGTATAAACATTCTAGCAAGAAATAATGGAGTATCCAGAATGATGAAAGGTCTATCCAACCAAATATCTATTTGGTAGAGATAGCAAGAAACCAACAAGAATATTCACAAATGGTGAATCCAAACAAGTAAGACCTCATTAAAGTCATATGGCCGAATCGTATTGTGCTATTCTTTATCTGCGCACTCAGAGAATTCCCCGTTCCGGCTTATGGTGTTCTCACTCTCACCTGTGTCACCCTATCTTAGTTTCTCCGGTGTGGTGCAAAGGTACCTGACTACAAAACTGTCCAGACAAGGTGTCGCACTCAACTAACGGCGTTTAACCCCAAATCCAAGACTTTCATAGTGAAAGATATCCTTGTTCCACCCTGAGCTGTTGAGTGAAACTTTGAACCATTGCAACAGAATGGCAGAAAAACTAAAGAGAAAACAGGTGATGGATGTAAATAAGCTATTGACATCTGCTAAAACCATGACCAACATGAGTTACGGGCTACAGGATCAACTCTAATTGGTCGATTGCTAAGTTGGCCTTGATAATAATACGGAAGCTCAACCGATAAGCTAGTGTGGATCTTCGTGCTAAATTCAGAGCAAACTCCAGATTCGTAAAAGCACAGCTCCATTCAAAATTTGCAAGATAGTATCTGAATTTTTCTGTGTCAGATAGAACTGAGGTTTATTGGAACACTCATGCATTAAGGCAGTTCTTGCAAGCTGGTAGACGGTTGCCAGGACGTTCTTCTCAAAACATTCGTGCCATGATTAAATAACGACGTTTGCCTAAAAATATGCGTTCCCAAAAACGTTTTTGGCATTTGTGTGTACATATTTTTTAGTGCTTAATTGGCATTAGCCCAGAAATTATGGAGTAATATGCACTCCTTTTCTGCAGCAGGGTATTTTCGCGCTGGTTAAAACTTTTTTGGCATTGGACTGGAATCGAACCCACTGCTGGTTGCCTTCCTGTATGAACTCTGCGTGCAGTAATCACAAGTGGGAAAATGACCTCGTCAAACTAAAAAAACTAACTAAAATAACTAGCTAACTGAAATACAAAAAGGACATCCTATAGCTCAGCAAAAAGTAACCCAATAAGCCAACTCCTCTTTGAATAAAAGACTGATTCCTTTGTGGGTCGTTAAATGATTGTATCAGAGGTAGGTGGGACCTTGCTACATTTTGTTTACAGGCACCCACTGAAAATTGAGGTGAACCAGCACAGGAAAGTATATACTTTCTGCTACTGGGTAATAACATTTAACTTGAAAAGCAAAGCGCCCGGGAAATCTCACTGCAGTTGCTTCCATACCGGTCGTAATTATATGCAGCAAACTCAGGAAATCACAGAAACCGAGAGGAAATGCCAATTTGTATGATTGTGGTCAGCAACTATTAAAGACCGTGGAATCAACATCGCTTTAGCAATTTCTTTCGGAATATATAGAGAAACGATATATTTAGTAAATGCTCCAAAAAAAATTCACGACAGAAGTTCCTTTGTGTCCTACCGTGAACAGAGATTTTGCATTGGAAAGTGATGAGCAGTTCGTTGCCCAAATTTCCTCATACCGTAAGATTTTTACAATGTCCAACCTTTGCGTATATACATGGAGGTGGAGTGGAACTACCAGTTGTTTTAATGCCCGAATTCATACATCAGACATATGAACTCAAAACGCTTTTGCCAGAGATTTTACTGTGTGATATCAAATTTAGCTGAGATTGAGTGAGACCTCGGAATCTGGTGATTTATATCAAGGCGGTCATACAAGGGCAGCAAAACGGAGCGCCAGGGTATGGATGTATATACAGCGAAACTAATGTAGTAAGGTTCAAAAACATACTAATTTTAGCATATATTACACGTCACCGGAATCCGTCGACAATGCTGTGCCGTCATTAAGAGTGGATTGTAATCCCTTATATGTATATCAGAAACGCGCAGGTATAATAACACACTTCCTCATTCATAAGGAACTGTTCAGGCCGACGAGTTTTTCTGAGAGATTTTGCAACGACAAACCGGTACAACGAAAGCATCGTAAGCAGTGACATACACCAATTTAAACGGACAGATTCCACATATGTTGTCCTTAGATTCCTTAGAAATTAAATCTGTCATTTCTCTTAACTGAAACTTAGGCGAGAGCCTACCGATAGAGTTTGCGCCAACGTTGCTTCACAAATGAACAACCCCATGGGGCAGTTTCGAGGCGCAAGGTACAGAATTTTTAAACTGGTGGCTCAGTACCCCAAATTCATGCGCTGAATCAGGCGTCGACAAATCACGGTCACACATTAGTTACAGACGCTTTGGGACATCTCTCAGCAGATCTATGTCATAGCCATTATTAGCTTGTGATTCGTCAGTGAGACGTGCATCTATCGAATATTTCGAACTCAAAGACAATCTAACTGGGCATAACTTCGTATTGCTTGTGTCACACTTAGGTTCAAGGGAGTCTAGCGGATTTCCTTGCTGTGGAGTCACTTGACTGGCTGCTACACCGTGACTGCACGACAATTGGCAAACTTGGATTTTTATAGTCCCGCCGTTCTATCATATTTATCTTGATTTAGAGAGAATACACTCTGCGGGTACGGTGCAGGCACCCGAGGTGTACACCTATCTAGACGCAAACTAGCCTGTATAAGTGTTGTGATTGAGCGCTTCATGCGCTGAATTGTAGGCAGTGGACTTGTATTCAAAATGGCTCCCATTTTTAAATGGATACATGATTAACAAATATTGGCCTCTGTTCGTTGGTCTGTAAGCCTAGCTTGGAAGTTGTAGTGCAAACCTTCCATCACCAGCCGAGTGGGGTTGGATGGGTCACACAAGCATGGTAACTCCATCAAAATGGTGTAGGCAACTCTGAAAATTCAGATTCGGACAGGCGGGTGAGCCGGCAAAATTCATTTGGCAAGTGGGAAATTTTGATGAGAGGGACGTCCATAAATGGTGAGTGAACTCCAAACGATTCACGTTTTTTTCTGGGTGAAGATGAAAATTTTCGTATGACTCAAAAATAGTCCTTGGGAGCAGAATCCTCACTAGAAGTGTTGTGTTCTCTGGAAACCCCCGAGGGATCTTCGCATTTATCCCAGTTCACTGAGCGACTTCAGACATTTTTTAGATTCTTTGTAATTTTCTATGGGCACGTGAGTTCATACCACTTTACATATTTGATCTGATAAAGACTTTGCAAGCTGGCATCAGACTACAGTCCTATCGCTTTACTTAGACTGCAGAATTACCTGGAGTTGATATTCACTCAGTAGCACTGAGGTGAGATTGCCGCAGGTTGGCTTGCGCTGCTCAAATATGCCCGTCACAAAATTATCAGCGGCTTGAGTAGAAACCTGGTGTCAGCAAATTTTTCTAGCATTTGGTGACTGGCCTAATTACAGATCCGCCGAAGTACGAAGTGGTCAGCTTTCGGTCGTGCGCCTCACTGAAATTTCTACAAGTGGGTTCCATATTTGTTGGAGACGATAGAATTGGTATATTTTTGATGAGGATGTCTGAGAATCATCGAAAATGCTAGAAGGTAGCCCATTAGTTGTCTTAAGCAGCGACGCTGGCAAGAATATGTTTCCGTCAGGAGTTTGTTATTCATTTATTTTGCCATCAACCGCCGTTTTATGTGAACTCAGTTTAGCCGTCTGAAGACTATAATCCCAGAAAAAGTCAACAATTTGATTTGGTACTTGGGTGATCCAATTTTTTGCTTAACTACTGAGTTTGATCTTAGTAATAATAACATAAATGTACTGCAGAGATGGTGCTTTTCTCGGGTAACACCAAGGTCGAAAACTGTCTATGTCTACATGAACCCCCACTTTACCAATCCGAAGGCTGAAAGAAGGTTAACAGTCAATTTCATGACTCGTTTCGACAGTCAAATTGAACTTGGGAGACACACGCAACATGTCCATTTCCTATTAACATTCGGCCTTGATTTTGACGCAGGTGGCGCACAATATAATTCGTATCGAAGCTGATGTCGACCGTACCCACAAAGTTCTTACTTGAGGCGTTCAATCCTGTTGCATTTCGATAACACGCAGAAGTAAAATCTGCGGGTACATGAACATAGTGACAACAGTGGCATGGTCGGAGTGGGGCACCAATGCGTAAGTCAAATAAGCTAATTCCGTTTAGCGAGATACACTCAGTTGCAAACAAACTTGGTTTCGCCAGAGACGCACGTGAAACCCAGCTGAATCTCTTGTTTGTGATGTTTCTAAGCACAACCAACTTTGTTTACAAATGAGTATAGTCCGCTAAGTTCGTGCAACTGGGATCCAAATAGAGCATAAGGCTGACGGAAACTCGAGGACTGCCCCTACCTAATGAGCCCCAAGAAGGACAAAACCGGTCGTAGGATGTCGAAGAAGTTTTACAAAACTTATGAGTAGCGTATTATGTCTAAACCTTATCGCTAGTTCCCAATTACTGCAGCAATTAAGACTTAAGGTGGCCTTATGCAGCACATTCAGTTACTAAGAAACATCGTCCACGAGAGACTCAGGTGGGTTTCAGATGAGTCTTCTGTGAAAATCGGTTTGCAAATGAGTAGATTTAGCTAATGTCGGGCAACTTGGGTTCAAAATGAATGTAATAGATGGGAATTCGGGAACTGGGCTCATCAGTTCTGAAATGTCGAGAAGCAATTCACATTCGTCTAATCCCTAATTGATATTATAAGAAATGTGCACCTCCCGAAGCTCAAAGATCTCTGGACTAGTGTTAGAACTAGCTAGCGTTGGGACATGTTAACTTCCGGCCCCGAGTGGCTGAATAGCAGCTTGATTCACTCTTCCTGGTTTGAAGTTTGTTGCATATTGAAACTACTAAAAGTCTCCCAAAGTATTTCTCATGCATACTGCACCCTCTTATAAGTGAACTGCAGTTGACATCTCCATTTGATCTTAGGTTTTGCACATGTACGCTCCATATATTTATAGGATTCGAGGTTATTCCTACACTATTTTTCGCTCTAAAAGAGAGCATACTGCCGCAATGTGGTTCAACGACTACCTGCTTAGACTGACGAAATAAAGCCCCTATATTGAATTACCTCAGGTACATCTTATTTTCAACAGGAACTTGCAAGTTTATCCCGCAACGCATTTGACTCCTTTTCAGCATTCTAAAATTTTCGCAACAAGACAAAAAGTAACTACTCTTCTACCGTTATGTTGAACCTTCTAGTGGTTGCAGTTATCAACCGAATTATCTTAACAGGCGCCGCTCGAGAATTATTCAGTCCACGGGCCAACCCAATCTATAAGAACTGTTCTCCACAGCCTTGATTGTTTGTCGACACCGATCGTGACCGAAAGCGGCGACGAAATTTCTCCCACTACAAAGGAATTCTCATAGGTGGCATGCATGTTTCATCATGCTCCTCAAAGATTTTTCTGACTAGTATGTTAGGAAGGCGTTACTCTAAGATGTTACTCTAATAAATTTACCTTGGGTGAAGTGTTTTGCTTCTGTGTGTTTAGGTTGTTTCCCGCCTCCAGGAGCCAAACATAAGCGGTTTCCTCAGGGTTGTATGTGCTTAAAATAGCTCCGCGTCAACTAAACTCCCAGAAGGTTGGATAAATAAATAAATAAGCGTGGATTGTCATCTGTGTTCTTTTTTTCACCCACTTGGCATTGTGGCACCGCTTTGCTTACCACCTAAGCAATTGCTACAAAGGCTGTGTCGAACCGGCCTTGGATGGGACTCCCCCATCGACCAGCCATGTGCAAAAGAATGAACAGATCGGGTTGACTTTGTCACCTCGCTCGGTAAAATCAGACAACCTAGGTGTATGTTCTCGGTGGGCGTGAGCTATCGAGGTGACGCAGAGCTGCACCTGTTCAGCGACGCCTCAGAGACCGGATATTGGGTTGCTGCTTACGTTCGGTTCTGTGCGGGGCTTGATCGACCATGTTGTCGATTGCTTTTCGGTAAGTCGAGAGTGTCCCCTCTCAAGGCAGTATCGATCCCTCGGCTGGAGCTGACAGCAGTCGTGCTTCCGGTAAAGATATTCTGTATCATTACGAAGAGTCTGAAGAACATATCGTTCAAAGGTTTTTTTGGACGGATTCCCAAATTGGTTTGCACCAAAATAACGATCGGTCTTTCAGATTCACGATGTTTGTTGCAAATCGCGTGGCAATCATACATGAGTATTCTAGTACAGAGCAGTGGAGGCACGTTAAATCTTCAGATAATCCCGCAGATATGGCATCTCGAGGTATTCGGGATAATGCTTCCCTGGGTCGGTGGCTTGATGGTCCAGATTGGCTGCACGCTGGTAATGATTTACCAATATTCCTGCCCGCTGTATCGAGGGCTCCCGAAGGCATAGAATATGAGCGTGCATCTAAGTGTGTTAATGCTATATGCTCAAGGACTGAAATCGGCGTGTTGTTAATTCGCTACTTCAATTGGTTTAAACTTACAGAGGCCGTGGCTTGGTAGTTGCGGCTTTTAAAATATCTTGAAGCAAGGTTGAAGTTATCACCTACGACTGTGTCGACTGGATATCTTACAGTTCAAGAACTCAGGGTAGCGAAGTATTCAATATTGCGTATCGTGCAGACAGAGTGCTACGCGGAGAAAATAGCTCAGATTAGGAAGTCTGGTGTGATGCACGCAAAGTCATCATTATCCAAACACTCGCCAATCCTATTGAATGACGTACTGTGTGTTGGTGGTCTGCTCAACTATTGCGATTACCCCGCATTGAAGCATCCACCTATTCTACCCAGTCAGCATACAGTGACCGAGTTGATCGTCATGCTTTACCACAAAATTCAAGGCCATTGCGGCACTTTGGAAGTTCTCGCCACTATAAGGCAATTATTCTGGCCTATACATAGCCATACTACTGTGAAACAAGTAACAGGGAAGTGTTTAGCATGTCTCCGCCGTCTGGCCACTGCTGAGCAACGACTCATGGCTCCATTACCCTTAGTGAGGGTCGAGAGAGGATGGCTTTGTTTCTCTTACGTCAGTATTTACTATTTCGACCTCATGCTGACTAAGCGATCGGGTTGACTTTGTCACCTCGCTCGGTAAAATCAGACAACCTAGGTGTATGTTCTCGGTGGGCGTGAGCTATCGAGGTGACGCAGAGCTGCACCTGTTCAGCGACGCCTCAGAGACCGGATATTGGGTTGCTGCTTACGTTCGGTTCTGTGCGGGGCTTGATCGACCATGTTGTCGATTGCTTTTCGGTAAGTCGAGAGTGTCCCCTCTCAAGGCAGTATCGATCCCTCGGCTGGAGCTGACAGCAGTCGTGCTTCCGGTAAAGATATTCTGTATCATTACGAAGAGTCTGAAGAACATATCGTTCAAAGGTTTTTTTGGACGGATTCCCAAATTGGTTTGCACCAAAATAACGATCGGTCTTTCAGATTCACGATGTTTGTTGCAAATCGCGTGGCAATCATACATGAGTATTCTAGTACAGAGCAGTGGAGGCACGTTAAATCTTCAGATAATCCCGCAGATATGGCATCTCGAGGTATTCGGGATAATGCTTCCCTGGGTCGGTGGCTTGATGGTCCAGATTGGCTGCACGCTGGTAATGATTTACCAATATTCCTGCCCGCTGTATCGAGGGCTCCCGAAGGCATAGAATATGAGCGTGCATCTAAGTGTGTTAATGCTATATGCTCAAGGACTGAAATCGGCGTGTTGTTAATTCGCTACTTCAATTGGTTTAAACTTACAGAGGCCGTGGCTTGGTAGTTGCGGCTTTTAAAATATCTTGAAGCAAGGTTGAAGTTATCACCTACGACTGTGTCGACTGGATATCTTACAGTTCAAGAACTCAGGGTAGCGAAGTATTCAATATTGCGTATCGTGCAGACAGAGTGCTACGCGGAGAAAATAGCTCAGATTAGGAAGTCTGGTGTGATGCACGCAAAGTCATCATTATCCAAACACTCGCCAATCCTATTGAATGACGTACTGTGTGTTGGTGGTCTGCTCAACTATTGCGATTACCCCGCATTGAAGCATCCACCTATTCTACCCAGTCAGCATACAGTGACCGAGTTGATCGTCATGCTTTACCACAAAATTCAAGGCCATTGCGGCACTTTGGAAGTTCTCGCCACTATAAGGCAATTATTCTGGCCTATACATAGCCATACTACTGTGAAACAAGTAACAGGGAAGTGTTTAGCATGTCTCCGCCGTCTGGCCACTGCTGAGCAACGACTCATGGCTCCATTACCCTTAGTGAGGGTCGAGAGAGGATGACTTTGTTTCTCTTACGTCAGTATTTACTATTTCGACCTCATGCTGACTAAGCGTGGCAGATCTATGGAGAAATGGTACGGTTGCCTCTTTACATGCCTCCAAACTAGAGCCTACACATTGAAGTATTACATTCCATGTCCAAAGATTCGTTCATCATGTCACTGAACCGTTTCATTGCCCGTCGTGGAAAACCCGAGGAAATATTTAGTGATAACACTTCGAACTTTGTCGGAGCTATCGGCGAACTGCGCGAGCACTTGAAGTCGTGGGATCAACAGTAAATCAACGGTCCTTTGTGGAAACCGGCAATTCAATTGCACTTTCAACCACCTTCGGCAAGCCATCGTGGAGGTGTGTGGGAAAGAAAGATACGTTCTGAGAGACGTGTCCTTACTGCTATCACCTCGAAAAACGTCATCCCTGATGACCTGTTTCCCCTGTCACCTCGTTCCTCTCGTAGCCTTCATGTCGGAGGTGGAGGGAATGCTGAAAATCCGACCGATAGTGGTGCCCAGGTCGGATGTCAGGGACAAGTTAGCCTTGTCACCAAATATGTTATTATTATTAGAGTAGAACACGGGGATACCCTTCCACTGCAGCTATGCTGAAAAGGTTACACCACCCCTAGTCCACTTCATCACTCAAACATAGCACACATGTTCTTCCCTCTTGTCATCTAGAGCGATCGTATGCACAAAATGCTAACTTATGATTTCCTGATTACAAGCAGTCAGAGCTAGCAGTTATTGGCTGTTTTTTTGCCATGCACCATTCGTTTACTGGAGTTGACAGCATTGACTCGGCGACTGGTGATTCCTAATCTTACTTTCCCGTTAGGTTGATGTAGTAGACGTCAATTAAGCTAAGAACCTTACCACTTATCTAAGAAGCTGTTGTCTGTCCGCTTTTCACTTTTCCACTGTCACTGCTGGCATTAACCCCTCTTTCTGTACAACAAGGACCCAATGTCATGACGCTTTGGTAAGCATAAAAATACCATCCGTTTTCAACTAGTTCAACAGCTAGCCCCCCTGCTAGCTACCTCGACGACAAAATTTTCACCTTCCTAAAGCTAGGCACTTACTCTGGCCCAACTGGTACTTGGCCTCTAGATCAGCAAACGTATTCACCTTTCTTGAGTCCATTTAGCTTGCCGTCATTCCTTTTTAGATTTTCTTCTATCGACGCCGTTGTATCTCATGCCTCCTAGCACCCACCACGCGCTACTGCTTTCATTCTATTTCTTTCCCTTCGCCCATCTTTCCAAGCTTCAATCCTCGACCGCAGTTGCCCAAACGTCCCTTAGAACTGTTATTCATTCAAACTGGCTAGTGCCCGGTCTACACTCACATGGTCCTCTAACAAAAGGGAAATTATCCGTGAGCCTACATCTGCCTGACCCCCTGTGTCAATCTCCGTCTCACCCGGAACCAGCTGCCACAGAACTGCGTATCCCTTCTCCGACACTTGACGACCGTTACGGGGTTGTCCATAAACCGAAGCATGTCAGTCCGTTGATGGCATGGCACTCCCGCAACTATTTTCTCCAGAATCTCGACCGTAACCCCTCGCCCAATCAAGCTTGTAGCCACAACTTCGAGCAGTTCTCATCCGGCCGCGTCTTTGGGAGTAAACATTATTATTATTACCCAGTAAATTTTCGCTCAGATTTGGCTAGCCTGGCCTTTCTGCTGAAATTCCGACTTGCCTGTTGCACAAGTTTAAATCGGTATACGGAGTTCAGGTCGCCCTATGTATTAGCAAATTGCCCCCACCCAACCCATCCCCCTGCACCTGACTTCCCTACAACAGCGCAACCAGTGAGTCTGCTTACTTTCATATTAAACCACATTTTTGAGGCAAAACGTGCCATGTGCTCCCAATTTGAATTATCCCATCACCATCTCCACTTTTGCTCGTTGTGACTCCGGCCATTTACCCAACCACCCAAGGTCTCTCATGGCCAGTTTTATTTCATGTCACCTGACTGTCTTTGCTCTAGTAGAACCCCATGGCCATTTTTCCCAACAAGTTGGGAAATAACCTTTTATCACTATATCATCGAGTATTCCCCACTGTTTATGACATTGTCCTCTTTTTGTGCAATCTGCACCCTCACAAATCCCCCAGTGATGCTCCATTCTGACTGTAAAACTATGATCATGCCAGACGGTATGCCACCCACAAGTTGGGAATAAACCTTATTATTATTGTTATTATTATTATTATTAAAAATTGAAATATGTGAACTACCTAGCTGATGCATTCTGGAAAAGGTGGATGAAGGAATACCTGCCCACATTACAAGACAGTAGTGGTTACTGAAGACTCGTAACCTGAAAGGTGACGTATTGCTGGTGGTTAGTGATAGGGTACAAAAAGAAAAGTGGCCGGTAGGCATTGTCACTTCACTTGAGGTCAGCTCAGAGGGACTCGTGCGAACGGCTTCCTCAAAAAAAGCAACTGAAACTATAGGCCGCGACGTCAGACGCTTGTGCCTGCTTGAGGGTGATGAGTAAAATGCAGACTTCTTAGGAAACTTGGCGTAAGGCATGCATAAAGGTCTGATGCCCAGAATTTCCGTAGAGGTCAGTGTTCTGTCTCCCCGTAGACCCTCATTGCCTAGAGCCCTACTTGAACGTATCCTCGTATCATTTTGCAGCGCATCGCTTGAAGAATTTTGGTGGCCGGTGTAACGCACAAAACGCTTGAAAATTTATCCCACCTAATCTCCCTGCACTCAACTGCATAAATTCAAACGTCCTCCCAATCCTGCTTGCTATGCATCGACATTTATTACTATCGCATCACTCCGCCTCTACCCCACCCATTAAAACATTGCGTTGCACAAACCATGAACATGTTCTTGGCTCCTCGAATGAACCGTATTATCATTTGTTTAAATCCATATTTCTGGCACTTTTAGAACTGGTTTCTCACGCTGGATACTCGCTTACGTGTTTGTCGTGGGTCTAACTGTCGGTCGATAACTGTCAAGGTTTGTTGTACATTAATTGACTTATTGATATTTTGTCATATAGTACAGCACATTTTCGTCGGGATCACTTTCGTTTTGGATTCGGATCCATTCTTCGGTGTTCGTCGCTCGACTTATCGATTTTGTCGCTTACACTTACCGATATATCAGACTGAGTTCTGGCAGCCAATATGTAGTTTTCTAGCCCCACGTAGAACGTCGGTAAGATAGGCTTTGTTACACAAGAGGCGCAAACTTCGGTCTGTTGTGCACGAATTCATGTAGTCTGCAAGGAAACAAACACTTGAGAGGGAAGAGAGGACTCTAGATCTTGAAGGATTCAGCCAAGAAAACCCGATCCGAGGGCAGGTTATGGAATTTTATAGAGCTTATATTTGCCTTGTGAGTTAAACGATTTTGATGGAACAATATTACATCTGTGCTGATGCCAAAATAAGGCGGTGTCAATGAAGGACGGTGTGCAAGCTGAGACAAAAACATCCATAGTTGTGAAAAGGGAAATGCATTTCACCCTGGAATTGGTTATTGTAAAGCACCAACTAAACAGTTACAAAATACTGGACAGAAAAGCCTTAGCTTCATGTGCGCCTTGTTTTGTATAACTGAATGCCCCTCCTCTTCTTAAACTCGACTTCTTGAACTCTCCTTAATATCTTTTGACTATCACGAACTTGTAAACTCACGCTGCACAGCGGGTCCACAAATTTCGTAATGAATCATAACTTCCATGAGATCATAACAGAGTTACGATGAAGCCACACATTACTCGTATTCCTCATCAGTAGTATCCATGTCTGGGCTGCTGAGGAACTCGTGCTTCACGGACCCGTCTCCTAGTCCGTCAATTTTTAGTCGGTATCCAGCGATCGCTTTAATGGCCAGAGCTTTGTTCCGTCCTCTTCTGAGCGTTGCCTTCTCTACTTTATCAATCAGGCATAGCTCCCCCTCCCGTCTATCTCGATAATTGCCTGCATGGTAGTCTGTGCCCCCGTACTGATCGCAACCAACCCGGAAAGAGGTACTCCAAAAAGATAACATGTACAATTGATCGGGTACGAGGGCCTTGATTCTTTCAGTGGTCGGCCATGCCGTACTAGCAGCATCGGCTCGTCTGAGTATGCATCCAAGATTCCCCCTTGATGGCTTCGAGCTGTTTGCCGAGTTGATCCACTTTGTTCATCAGGTCCTCCACTGTTGACTCATCCCTATTCTCCTGCGATTACAAAGTGGCCAGCGTCGCTTTGGCCAATTTCCGTGCCATATGCACCAGTCCCTTTCCATTCAACCGGTAATTGGTCCTCGCTAACCGCAACTGGGAACAAGGCGCGGGCTGTTACCCTCTAAAGAACTGGTCAGACATCAACCGTTGGCCCGACATTCTAGTCCCGACGGGCCCAATCCAACGACCGCTCAGGCTGGCAGAGAACACCGTCGGGTCAGAGTCAGGCTCCGGTTTAGCTGTCCTGAACCGCCTCATAGCCTCTTGGCTGTCGGTCAGCGTATCAGGTTTCGCTAAAAGAAAATCTTCTGCGGCGGTCCAGCCGAACTTCAAGTGACCCTTCTGGCAGCATTCAGGGTCGCCTTCGCACAGCTCTCGAGGGAGGCCGTCAGTGCCGTCAACTTGACCCTGTCGGGCTTTACTCCAGTTATCACCGAAGCCTCGCAAAATCCTACCGGAAAGTCCGCATATGTCCATCCTGAAAAAGTTGTGGTTACAGGGTCTTCATTCGTATCCTGGTCACGGCATCAAATTGTAAGGAAATAATCAACAGGGATCCCACTATACCGCACGTCTTTAGGCGCTGCTACGACCGATAAGCCTGGCCCGCTCAAATTTGGCCCAGAATTCGGGAAGCTTGCCGGTCTGGCATCAAGACGAGATCTGATTGGTCAACAATCTGGGCCCAACAGCCAATCATGACCCAGTATTGGCCAAATGCCGGTTGCCAATGGCGCATCCAGAACGCGTCAGAAATTCCAGGAAGTTATAACCGCTTACGCTATATATACGAAGCGCTGTACAACTGTTCCTGACTTCGTTTGGGGCGCTAATACACCTTGTGTACCTTTGGTGGTTGTTTTGACGTGAACGCTAGCTTGGGAGGCTCAGACACAGAGCTAAGCTGAGCGACACCGTTACTACAACAGGCGAACGGGAATCCTCAATGTCAGTCGAATTTGATCAGGTCCGAGAACTATTACGGCAGCAATGAAAGCAGTTAAAGAAGCGCCACTGAAGCCCGTTGAATCACTGACTCGGAAACTGTATATCAAGACAGCAGAAGTAAGTACTGGTGAGTCTTCAAATGTTTCAGTCGTGGCCTCAATTACGGAGTTCAAATTCGGCCCTCTTTCTGGTCACACTTTTGATTCTCGGTTCAAGCGATAAGAAGACATGTTGAAGAATGACTTCTTCCAAATTTGATGATGGATGGAAAGTCGGACAATTACTGTGAAAACTCGGCACACCGGAGCATGAACGGTTCACAAATTTCATTCTCCCCAAGCTGCCCCGCGACCTCAGATTTAATGAAACGGTCAGAACACTGCCCCAGATATTCGGCGATCAAACATCACTGTTCAATATCCGCTACCAATGCCTTAAGTTGGCCAAGAAAGATGATGATGATTTCATCACGTTTGTCGGTGTTGTCAATCGAGAATGCGAGCGCTTCAAGCCCAGCTCAATGACGGAGAACCAGTTTAAGTGCCTCATTTTTGTATCCGGTCTCCAGTCATCCCATGATGCTGACGTCGGAACCCGGCTTCTTAACATAATTGAACAGGATGCTGAAATGACGTTTCAGAGCCTCACCACTGAATGCCAACGCCTCATCAACCTGAAGCACGACACGGCTATGATCGGTCAGTCACCTGTGACCTCAAACAGCTGTGTACAAGCAATCAATTACAGTGTGCCCAGGAAATCCGACAAGAAGCCCGATCGAAGACAGGGTAAGCCTCCCACGAGTTGCTTGCTTTGCGGCGAGTGCCATTTTGCTCGTTATTGCCGGTTCAGGCGTCACAAATGTTCCAAGTGCAGTCGTCGCGGCCACAAAGAAGATTTGTGTCGATCTCAAAGACTGCAGCTACCCGCACACCACCGTACAGTCCACAAATCGCGGTCCAACTCGGTGACGCAACATTCAAAGTTGATTCCGCTTGCCGAAGGAAGTTCCTGACGGTTCGTATCAACGACATCGCAGTTCGTTTGCAACTTGATACTGGCTCCGATATTACGCTGCTCAGTGAACGAACGTGGAAACGAATCAGTAAGCCACATGTGAAGCCGACTGAACACTGGGCCCGTAATGCCTTTGGTGGTAAACTGAAGTTGACCGGCGAGGTTGACGGCCTCATTAACTTCAAGGACTCGACGGCACAAGCCACCTGCTACCGGACGTCATGCTCCAAACTGGATCTCATGGGACTAGATTGGATCGAAAAGCTAAACCTGCTGGATAAACCAATCAACTCTATTTGCAACGGCATACACGCAGCACCCGGACGAATTGACTTGCCGAAGCGTTCACTTGAGCACCTCCTACAACGTTATGCGTCTGTATTCACTGACGAACTTGGACGGTGTACAAAAGCAAAAGCCAGACTGTGCCTCCTCCCTGGTGCCAAGCCAGTCTTCAGGCCAAAACGTCCAGTGCCTTACGCAGCCTTGCCTATCGTCGACCAAGAACTGGACCGACTTCAGAAGGCGGGTGTTCTCCAAGCGACCAACTACTCGGCTTGGGCCGCACCTATTGTGTTGGTAAAGAAGGCTAACGGGACGATCCGGTTGTGCGCAGATTTCTCCACCGGTCTCAACGCGGCGCTGGATACCCATCAGTACCCTCTGCCTCTCCCAGACGACTTGTTCGCGAAACCGAATGTGGTAAATGTTTCGCGAAGATTGACTTAGCCGATGCGTACCTCCAGGTTGAAGTAGAGGAAGAATCCCGAGAACTGCTCACGATCAATACGCATCGAGGTCTTTTCCAGTACACTCGACTGCCGTTTGGTGTCAAAATAGCGCCAGCCATATTTCAACGGATTATAGATACGATGCCGAAGGATGCTCCAGGCGTTGCCGCCTATTTGGATGACCTCATTGTCATGCGTTTCAATCCCCACGAACAGTGGCAGTGCCTTGATTACGTGCTCATTCGTATTCAAGAATATGGCTTCAACGTGCGCCGAGAGAAATGCACCTTTTTCATGCGGTCGATAAAGTACCTTGGGTTCATTATTGACGAGCTTGGTCGCCGTCCAGCCCTGGAGAACATTGAAGCGATCAAACGTATGCCAGCACCCACAGACGTCATGTAACTCAGGTCTTTTTTCGGTCTCGTCAGTCACTGCAGTTCGTTCCTGCCTGCCATGTATCGCCTTCGAGTCCCACTAAATCAGCTACTTAGCAAAAACCATAAGTGTACACGATCAAAAGAAGGTCAACGCGCCTTTGCCTGTCAAATCCGTACTAAAGTCCGATTCGCTACTCACAGACTACGAGCCATCGATACAAATCGCTGTGGCGTTGGACGCCTCGAACTATGGAATTGGCGCAGTGATTTCACACGTATTTCCAGATAGCATCCAGAAAGCCATTGCACATGCGGCCAGATCCCTCTCTTCAGCCGAGCGCAAATCGTGTTTGCCGTTAAGAAGTTTCATAAAATGCTTTACTGCCGTCAATTCACCCTACTGACCGATCACAAGCCACTTATTGCTATGTTTGGCTCGAAGAAAGGAACTCCGTCATACACTGCCAACCGGCTAAAGCGATGGGCCACTCTGCTTCTGGGGTACGACTTCAAGATAAAATACCATTCCACCACCAGCCTGGGACAAGCCGACGCACTGTCCTGACTCATTGATTCAAGCAGACCAGAACCAGAAGATACCGTGATCGCAACAATTGCCTTGGAACCAGAGGTTAACCACGTAGTTTCCGAAGCTGTTCGCATCCTCCCAGTGACTGCCGACATGGTCCGCCAGGCTACCGATCAAGACCCTGTGCTGCAGCAAGTCATAAAGTACAATCGCAATCAGTGGCCGCGTGCCAACCAAAAAGACAAACTGAGGCCTTACTTCAACCGGCGTGACACGCTATCACTAGCCGATCAAAACGTGTAGTCATCCCGAAGAAATTACAAACAGCCGTCCTGAATCAGTTCCATAAAGGGACCCGGGAACAAACAGGATGAAGGCCCTTGCTCGGAGTTATGTCTACTGGCCCCCGATGGACTCCCAGATCGAGCAAGTCTCGAAATCTTGCCTGCGGTGCGCTAAAGCACCCAAGTCACCTGTGAAGACTTACCTACGCTAGTGGCCGCAACCAACCGAACCCTGGTCTCGTCTTCACATCGATTATGCAGGCCCAGTGGGTGGCCAACACTTTTTGGTCGTGGTCGACGCTTA
>NW_008751747.1:1533114-1588902 GCF_000715545.1 Opisthorchis viverrini
TCAGAAGTCCAGTGGGGAGGGGCCAACGGAAGAAATGCTGCAAAGGGTCCTGCTGACCTATCGAGCGACGCCAAACCTCAAATCACCTGATGGAGTATCACCAGCAGAGGCACTCCTCCGAAAGAGGCTACGAACACCGCATGACACTACCTGGCCACAAACAAAGCAGGCTGGTCACCGCAACACCAGAATGGAGGTACAGTTCAACCGGCATCATGGAGCAACAGCGCGCGCGTTCAGCGAAGGCCAGAGAGTCTTGGTTCGTGACTACAGCGGCAGACACCTTACGTAGACCCCAGGACTCACCCTTCGCCGGCGCGGCAGAGTGCTCTACGAGACTCAAGTTGGTTCAGCCAAGTGGATATGCCACGCGAACCAAATCCTGCGGACAGATGCACAGGTCCTGTACACAGGACCGAGTGATATGAGTCTAGAAATGCTTCTGGACACTTTTGATCTCGGTGCCATCCCAGAAATTCAATCAGTTGCTCCGTCAGAAGCCCAGCCTGAGCAGGGATTACAACCGCTGGACAGACAGGATCCGCAAGCAAGTGAGGCCACTGTAAGTGAACCCCCGGCTTCGAAGCTACGTCATCAAACTTCAAGAGGGAGGTGTTAGGAGGAAATCCACAGGGATCCCACTATACCGCACGTCTTTAGGCGCTGCTACGACCGATAAGCCTGGCCCGCTCAAATTTGGCCCAGAATTCGGGAAGCTTGCCGGTCTGGCATCAAGACGAGATCTGATTGGTCAACAATCTGGGCCCAACAGCCAATCATGACCCAGTATTGGCCAAATGCCGGTTGCCAATGGCGCATCCAGAACGCGTCAGAAATTCCAGGAAGTTATAACCGCTTACGCTATATATACGAAGCGCTGTACAACTGTTCCTGACTTCGTTTGGGGCGCTAATACACCTTGTGTACCTTTGGTGGTTGTTTTGACGTGAACGCTAGCTTGGGAGGCTCAGACCGAGAAACTAAGCTGCGGAAAATACCGTTATTACACAAACGTAAGGAGGTACGCTCTTCGCCGTAGAGTTTTTTATTGGAGAACACAAACTAAATAGTAGCATACTATTGGTTAGGAAAGTCAGCCTCTCATATGCACCTTGCTTTTTAAACTAAATACCCGTCTTCTTCCTAAGCGCGTTTTCTTGAACTCTCCTGAATACTTATCGACTAGCACGAACATGTGAACTAACGCTGCACAGCGGTCCTACAAATTTCGTAATGAATCCTGTCCCCTATGAGATCGAGAAAGAATCACCAGAAAACCACATACTACTGGTATGTCTCCTCAGTAGCATCCGCCGTTTCACGGGCAGCACTGTTTCTGAAACAAACCGAAGCCTAAACAGCAAAGTGGACAGGAGCTATCGAACTCTGTGGACCAGAAACTTGCCGATTTCCCGTGGTGCGTGAACCAGAGTACGGGTGTTTGTGCGATTAGCATGGCCTCCAAGTCAGGGATCTGCAAACTGGGTGAATAATCGCCGAACAATCTTCGTAAAGAGAATCGAGTGCTCTGTGCGGAGGAATTGGAGTTTCGTTAAATTCTGGGGTCCCAAAACGGGAGCAGACTAAACATTCCTTTGTCGCAGGTCCAGGCAGTACTTCCACAAGGAGAGTGTTTCCACGGGTTTTATGTGAACGTGAGAATTATAGGAGTTGAATAATCATAAGAAGCAGCAGTATACCTCACAGGATTAGGCTATGAGATGTAGTTGATGCAGTACGCCTAAGGTTATTGACTAAAATAATATCGGCTTGCGTAAAATTAGCAAGCAGACGCACAAGGACCTGAAGTCTATTCACGATTCGCAATCTTAATATCACCTCAGATTTATCCAGTCATCACTCATTCGAAATAGGGTGTCGTTACCCGTGGTACAGAAGACCGATGGGCTGAAATCTCAAATCGACTCACTCATGCCAAGCTGACATGAATGACAGGAGTAGACAGATCCAAAGCAAACCACGCTACTTTCCATAGCAGCATTATCCAAATTCTCGGTTTTCATGAGACTAAAGGAAGTCACCAGAGCTAATTTTTTGCTATTATATCTCGGCTAATGCACCAGAAGTTTTTAAATCACCAGGATAGACGTGAAAAAATGCGTGAAAATCAGATATGCGTAAACCTTGGGGAAAATAAGGGGAATTAGGTCGGAACCAGCACTGCACTCATAAATCGGTTACGGAATCAAGTAAGTGTTATCACCACAGGACAGGCATGTGACCGGATTTTTCGCGGAACAACTCAAGGTTAGGAGCTGTACAGGTTTCTTCTGGACGCAAGTTTGTAGGTCCATCGGTGGGATTCCAGACGCTCTGCGAAGGCCAATAATCTGGGGCGCTCTACCAGTTCAGAATAGCCCGCGATATGATGTAGAAGGCATGTTTCTTGTCGACGCCTTGACGATTTCAGCCAAATGTAACGCAACTGTACTCAGGCTCCGTTGGTTCCAACTGTAACAGAGAGAAGTATTGCGTTCTCATGTTTTGGCCTACAAGTGCGTTGTCGTACAACCTAGGGAAGATGTCTGCCACAAGCTTACAGATAAGCACAGTGAAAATCTGGCGATGGATGGTTGCCACTCTGCAACGCCCCAGATGCAGCATATAACATGCATAGATTTCCTACAAGGGCCGGGTAAAAAACGATGAATTTGCAGAGTATCCTAGGGTGTAAAAATGGATGGATTTTTTCACTGACTCATGGAGGTACACATTCGTAAACTGAACGTGTCGCTAGACAGATGCTCCAGAACTTCCCGGAATATACCTTACAAAACAATTTATGACTGCTACTCACGCCTTTGACTTATGCTCCCATATTTTTTGTTGATGATGTTTCTGAACCACCCCGAACCGGGATACTGCGCGCCCTCAACTTAAACATACATAGGTTAATTATCCAAAGAGAATTTCGGCTTATGTGTGAGTGGCATCTGTTGGAATACCGCAAACATCCCACACAATATCAAAAAATTTGAAAGGTTGCTGAGCGAAAAATCAATCCGGTGGATGCCAAAAATCGTCGCTACAAAACCAAATCAAAACTGGTCATATCGGCTTCCATTGGCGTGCCGAAGGCAACAAAGTGTTTAAAAAAATGTGCATCGAGCGTGTAACGCACAAATTGAATGACGAAACGAAGTTAAAAAGGCAAGACAGTGAACGAGGCTGCTTGTGGTTTAAGTCCGTATAGCACAACGCCTGTTACATAAGAAGGAGCCTTTTTTCTTAACGTTGTGTCTTTTTCGCAACAACCTGTGACTGTGATCTTGGATGTTGAAGTTGTGAAACGAGTTAAGAGTTGGTCACGGCTCTTGATTAAAGAGGCTGTAAGTTTATTTGAGACAGCATTAAATCCTTTTATATTCAAAGAACATATTTGGATTTTTTAGAGCTGGAGAATAATAAGGCCTCTGTAGCTTTTTTAACACTGCCATTGCGTTCCACTAGTGGATTTTATGCGTTACTGCAACATTCTGTTAGCGTTCAGGTAAACGCGCAGAAATGTGTGGTCCAGTCTTGAAGGCCTTTTACGGTAAATGTCGACGTGCTTACGCTGGCATGATGGCATGCCATCAAAAAAGTAAACATTAGAGGTAATACATACGTATCTGTTGTAAGGAATTGACAGATTTCAACGTTTTCATCAAAGCAATTTCCTAAACAACGTCTCCACAGGCTTTGCTTCTAGTCCCTTAATCTGCAGATACATTAAAGCGGTCTCTCAGTTTTCTTAGGACGGGCTGTTGACTAAAAATGCTCGCAGTAGAGGTAGAGAAGGATATTCTAAGCGCCTGATTGTTGGAAGAGGGTCGCTCGGGGATGCTTAGTACACTGACTTCAGATAATTCTTAAGGCCGTCCGGGTGAACATTTTATTATGCAAAGAGCAGATTAGTTGGTACAGAAAACGGGTATCAGTAGCACGGGATGTTTTTGGGTGATGGTTTCGTTGCTCACACATTACAGCATAATAACGGCAACCTCCTCTGGCGAATCACGTTTATCACTGTGAGAGATACATGGGATCGATGAGGAGCCGCCTTGAAATTTTGTCGAGAGGAAGGAGCTTTTGTCCCATTCTACTATCGCCTCCCTATTGGTAGATTAGGCTGAAGCGCGTCAGCAAATGTGAGATATGTGACAATCACCGGGATCACAGAGATCAACGTATTTGGCACTAGTTTGCTTACGAGGGTCGAATGATGGAGTGTGCATCTCAGAATGTCGTAATCCATTTTAAGAATTAGCCGAGTTGTGGTCACCGATCAGGTGTCCTGAGGAACGCAAGGTATTTATATGACCATGGACCGGTGGGCCCCTAGGAAATCGGGGCATTATGGGAAGCCTCAATGTAGAAAAAATCTAACATTGGCTGTGGGATGTTTCCTGGTGGCGGGTAACCAAAGGTCAGAAGATTGAGGAATACTTAGTTAAGTGGAGCCTCTGACGTATGCGGACGTGTTGGATTTAAACGGATCCCTGAAGTTCGGTTGGCCCTAGCTAAAGGACTCGCGCGGTAGGTTCGAAATCGGTTTCGTTTTCCCTTGTGAAAATTCGTAAAAAATTGTTTTCGTTGTTCAATCTATTCACAGAGTACACACGAGTAACTGTTGAATTTTATTACCCTAACAAATCATTTGAGAGATAACCCTTTATATTTTGCGCACACTTCCTAAACAAGACATCAATTTATACCGATTGCCATCTGCAGCCATTGATAGACCACAACAGATGTGGGCGAAATGGCTGCCCGTCGAACATCAAACGCGGTATGCAAACCTACCTACAAGGCCCGGTGGCACTTCAAATGCACGGGTTTACAGGACGACCAGGAGAGCCGATTGGCTAACTCTCCTGACCCGTTTGTCTGTGCCAGCTGCCTTACGTCAAGGGTGCGGTGCATACCGCGGCAAAGAGGAGAATCCCACAAAACGGTACCCAATCCTCAGTGCAGATTCCAAAAGACCAATGCCAGCGTTCCGCTCTAATCAGGATACTCGAAATCAGGATACGCGAAATTGGAGCGTCTTTCAAAGGCACTGGAGGACTCAGGCGCAAAGGAATGCAGCGACCTGGACGAAAATCAACAAGGAACATTCCTTGCTGAACCAATACCTCGCGAAATCCATACTGGGCCCCGTGGCTGCGAAGGTTTGCAGAGTATCCTAGGGTGTAAAAATGGATGGATTTTTTCACTGACTCATGGAGGTACACATTCGTAAACTGAACGTGTCGCTAGACAGATGCTCCAGAACTTCCCGGAATATACCTTACAAAACAATTTATGACTGCTACTCACGCCTTTGACTTATGCTCCCATATTTTTTGTTGATGATGTTTCTGAACCACCCCGAACCGGGATACTGCGCGCCCTCAACTTAAACATACATAGGTTAATTATCCAAAGAGAATTTCGGCTTATGTGTGAGTGGCATCTGTTGGAATACCGCAAACATCCCACACAATATCAAAAAATTTGAAAGGTTGCTGAGCGAAAAATCAATCCGGTGGATGCCAAAAATCGTCGCTACAAAACCAAATCAAAACTGGTCATATCGGCTTCCATTGGCGTGCCGAAGGCAACAAAGTGTTTAACAAAATGTGCATCGAGCGTGTAACACACAAATTGAATGACGAAACGAAGTTAAAAAGGCAAGACAGTGAACGAGGCTGCTTGTGGTTTAAGTCCGTATAGCACAACGCCTGTTACATAAGAAGGAGCCTTTTTTCTTAACGTTGTGTCTTTTTCGCAACAACCTGTGACTGTGATCTTGGATGTTGAAGTTGTGAAACGAGTTAAGAGTTGGTCACGGCTCTTGATTAAAGAGGCTGTAAGTTTATTTGAGACAGCATTAAATCCTTTTATATTCAAAGAACATATTTGGATTTTTTAGAGCTGGAGAATAATAAGGCCTCTGTAGCTTTTTTAACACTGCCATTGCGTTCCACTAGTGGATTTTATGCGTTACTGCAACATTCTGTTAGCGTTCAGGTAAACGCGCAGAAATGTGTGGTCCAGTCTTGAAGGCCTTTTACGGTAAATGTCGACGTGCTTACGCTGGCATGATGGCATGCCATCAAAAAAGTAAACATTAGAGGTAATACATACGTATCTGTTGTAAGGAATTGACAGATTTCAACGTTTTCATCAAAGCAATTTCCTAAACAACGTCTCCACAGGCTTTGCTTCTAGTCCCTTAATCTGCAGATACATTAAAGCGGTCTCTCAGTTTTCTTAGGACGGGCTGTTGACTAAAAATGCTCGCAGTAGAGGTAGAGAAGGATATTCTAAGCGCCTGATTGTTGGAAGAGGGTCGCTCGGGGATGCTTAGTACACTGACTTCAGATAATTCTTAAGGCCGTCCGGGTGAACATTTTATTATGCAAAGAGCAGATTAGTTGGTACAGAAAACGGGTATCAGTAGCACGGGATGTTTTTGGGTGATGGTTTCGTTGCTCACACATTACAGCATAATAACGGCAACCTCCTCTGGCGAATCACGTTTATCACTGTGAGAGATACATGGGATCGATGAGGAGCCGCCTTGAAATTTTGTCGAGAGGAAGGAGCTTTTGTCCCATTCTACTATCGCCTCCCTATTGGTAGATTAGGCTGAAGCGCGTCAGCAAATGTGAGATATGTGACAATCACCGGGATCACAGAGATCAACGTATTTGGCACTAGTTTGCTTACGAGGGTCGAATGATGGAGTGTGCATCTCAGAATGTCGTAATCCATTTTAAGAATTAGCCGAGTTGTGGTCACCGATCAGGTGTCCTGAGGAACGCAAGGTATTTATATGACCATGGACCGGTGGGCCCCTAGGAAATCGGGGCATTATGGGAAGCCTCAATGTAGAAAAAATCTAACATTGGCTGTGGGATGTTTCCTGGTGGCGGGTAACCAAAGGTCAGAAGATTGAGGAATACTTAGTTAAGTGGAGCCTCTGACGTATGCGGACGTGTTGGATTTAAACGGATCCCTGAAGTTCGGTTGGCCCTAGCTAAAGGACTCGCGCGGTAGGTTCGAAATCGGTTTCGTTTTCCCTTGTGAAAATTCGTAAAAAATTGTTTTCGTTGTTCAATCTATTCACAGGGTCCACACGAGTAACTGTTGAATTTTATTACCCTAACAAATCATTTGAGAGATAACCCTTTATATTTTGCGCACACTTCCTAACAAGACATCAAATTTATACCGATTGCCATCTGCAGCCATTGATAGACCACAACAGATGTGGGCGAAATGGCTGCCCGTCGAACATCAAACGCGGTATGCAATGCCACCTACAAGGCCCGGTGGCATTTCAAATGCACGGGTTTACAGGACGACCAGGAGAGCCGATTGGCTAACTCTCCTGACCCGTTTGTCTGTGCCAGCTGCCTTACGTCAAGGGTGCGGTGCATACCGCGGCAAAGAGGAGAATCCCACAAAACGGTACCCAATCCTCAGTGCAGATTCCAAAAGACCAATGCCAGCGTTCCGCTCTAATCAGGATACTCGAAATCAGGATACGCGAAATTGGAGCGTCTTTCAAAGGCACTGGAGGACTCAGGCGCAAAGGAATGCAGCGACCTGGACGAAAATCAACAAGGAACATTCCTTGCTGAACCAATACCTCGCGAAATCCATACTGGGCCCCGTGGCTGCGAAGGAAGCAATACAATTATCTGACGAGGCTATAAAAATTACCACAGCGTCTCTAGTGGACAGGCGCTTAAGGAAAAACAGACTGATAATCTGGGGGCCATTCTCCGGAAAAATCACGCCAACGAAGCTGGCACAGTCGAGCACTGGCAACGTCCGAACCAAGCGTGATAAATTGCTCCACGTAATATGGCTACGCCAGAAGGGAAGTAAGCAAAATCTTGGACTTCTAGTCACTTTTTCTTCCCCATCCGACGTACAGGAGATCTTGGAGCGGGCTGGCAGAATTCAAAGGCCAACTCAGTGATCAGGAACCCATCTGAGGATCGTCCTCTAGACGCGCGTACGCTTAGACATAGCAGGTAAGGAGTGGAAGCACGAAACAGGCTTCCACCGGGCACCAATTCAGATGACCTAAAACTCATACCCAAGCCGATTGTAGTCACATACCTCTGTGCTCTTGATAGCCGGCCAACGAAATCAGCCACGCCGCCGAGAAGCAGTTTTAATTTGACCACCACAGGCCTCTCGCCCACCAAAGGAAGTGATGCCCTGAAGGAGGCAAAACTCATATGCAAACAGCGCCCAAACTACGTGGAGCTATCAACGCTTATCTCCGTGGCAGACGACAAAGGTGCAGCCATGTACTCCTCATCAAACCCACAGCCTGTGACCTGAACTGAGTCAGATGTGCAGCGAAACCAACCTCCAGCTCCACTCCGTCCAAAGCGGCATCTCTGCCTCTTGACACAACCATCGCCCAGGAACCTGACAACCTAGACCATAAACATCACTACAGCCATCCGGAAAATTCCTCGTACATCCAGTTGGCCATGATGATCGCCGGCGGATCGGATGTCCACGCAAACATGAAAAAAAGTGACTGCGGCCAAACAAGACACACAAGATTCGCCAGATTAGAAAACTGCTGGCTGGCTTCAGGGTGCAGTCCTCTGCGAAAACGAGCCTCTTGGGAGCGCCACCAAAATCATTACTTCTTGGTGCCACCACCCAGCGCTTCGGGCCTCACAGAGACACTTTTCTGGTCAAACCGCGCCACTCCTCTTTCTGATCTACGTCAACGACCTCCCAGACGTTCTTGCGAGTCCATGTCTACCTTTTGCGGACTAATTGAAATCCTGGTTTTCCAATGCCAGTGCCCTCCAAATGGATGCAGACGCTGCCAAGCAGTAGTCGTTGGACTGGCTTCTTCCTGTGAATGACGAAAAGTGCTCCATATGTCGTTTGGAGAGGATTCAGCGAACGCTTTTGTTATGCAAGTTGAAAAGGGACCAGAAAACATCATGAGGATAGATGCCAAGAACAATTTGGGCACCTGGGTCTCCTCAAACTTGTCCTTCTCACTGCACCATGAGAAATCGGCCCAAAAGGCATTCGCCATTCTAAGGATGATCCGACCCACCTTCTCTCGTATTATTCACATGGATTTCCAAATACTCTGTGGGGTCTACGTCAGACCGCGTCTGGAATACGCCAACCAAATGTCTACTCACGCGTCTCGCGATGCTTGATCTCATCCCCCTGGAGTACCGTCGCCTCAGAGGGGACCTAATTCCTACTTATGCCCTGTTTGAACGAAGCTTGGCAAACAGGTTTTTCACCGTTGACCCAGCAAACACCCGGCGGGGGCATAGTAAGAAAATTTTCCAGCTCAGAGAACAAACATTCACTAGACAAAATTTTTTCTCATTTCGTGTATTAGCCGCGTGGAATTACCTTCCTGCGACGGTTGTCCACGCTCCTTCTAGAACCCAGTTTAAAGCACTATCAGACATTTTTTATGCGTATCCTCGCGCTGACAAGCATACTGGCCCGCGCTGAGAACATAAAGAGCAGTGCTACACCCTTTTTCACTTGTGCCCTTTTGGTGAACGACAGCCACTGGCCGACAAGAACAAAACCGACCCTGGAAACTTGGGCAAAAGCCTCGATCCTCTGTATCAATCCGTGAAATCCGTGAATAAAGAGCACTGACTTATTTGGACAGCAAGATGGAAATTGCCGTGTTGAGGGTCAAGCATGTCTGCCGATTTGCATCGATACTTCTAGGCGTAATGCGCGTTATTAGAGCGATATCTGGGCTTTATTTTGTGGCAGAGGGTAGGGCTACAAGTCCCATCACTCGTACCGTTTTGAAATCTTTGCAATATGTGTCGAAATCCGCATAGTCGCCGAACGCTCTTCCGTTGGGAAGGGTGTCCGTTTTTCGTCGCAAGGAAGTTAGGCGGAAAGTATCGAGTGTGCCCGGGGGGAACAGAGTGTTTTTTGGGTGGGAAAGGCTCTAAGACTGCGGTTTTTCGTACCGATGACCCCGGGGCAGAAAAATGGCCGCAGTTAATTTCCCAAGCCGGCTTTAATCCTAATCAGACCGTAGACATTCTGCTGAGATCGGTTTCAGAGGGTGGAGATCGCTTTTGGTTGGAAATCCGCTGGGCACGACCTGCCTTAAATAGCTTGTTACTGGGTTGTTCAGGGTTCGGCAGCTGTTTTCAACCACCGTGTGTTAAACCACAGCCGATAGCGGCGAAGAGGATGGGGACCTGCACGGTCCATGATGGGTGGGTCTATTTGATTATTTAAATTTGGGAACAGCAGACGGGGTAGCACGACGATGATCCGTCGAACTGGAGAATCAAGGGTTCCAGGATTTAGAAGAGTGCAAATAAAATTACGCAGGCAAAGCCAGTTCATGAATTTGATCATTAATTGAGAATAGAGGTTTTTGAACGCGTTCTTGGTCTTGGTTGGCGGGGAAATGTCAGAAGCTGCAAAGCCTTGGTGGCTTTGCTCATAGGCCGAACATTTTGCCCTCGATGACTTGCTCAAGTAGGCATTGGAAGAGTTATGATAAGCACAAGGTAAACACACAAGGAATTTGTACGAGCTTCATATATGTATTAGATGTTCTAGAAGCCGTCATTCAGGATATTTGAGGGTGCATTTTCCAAACACGGATAGCATTTGCTCATGCGTCGCTTATCTAACCAACAGAGTAATTTTCTGACACTCGCACGGAATGCTAGCATAGTCAGTTGAAGATGAAAGGTCACAACACTGCGCTATCTTCTGACGTCATGCAGCTTCGAGCAAATCCCAATTATCGGGCTGAATTGGGCCAAGTAGCAGTTTTGACCTCTAAGTTGACCATAGCCACGAATTATAATATTAATAATAATGTTTATTCCCAACTTGTGGGTGACATACCGTTGGCATGATCATGTGTTTACGGTCAGAATAGGGCACGACTGAGGAATTTGCGGGTAGTGGGGATTCCGCGAAAAGTGGAAAATGTCATGAACAGTGAGGAGTATTTGATGAAACAATAATAACGGGTTTCTTTCGCAACTTGTAGGGAACAATGGGCATGAGGTCCGACTAATTCAAATGCTCAGTCGGTTGACATGAGATGAAACAGAAAACCATTGCTGGCCACGAGTGGCCTTGGGCGGTTGGATAGATAGCCGGAGTCAAAACGAGAAAAATTGGAGGTGGAGGCGGGATAATTCGAATTGAGATAACATAGCAGGTTTAGTCTCAAAAGTATGGTGCAATCTGAGAAAAAGCAGACTCACGGATTGCACTGACGTGGGGAGGCCAAGTGCAAGTGTTAGGATGGATAGGGACACAGAGGTGGTCGAATTCGAACGGGTAGTCCATCAGGCTGGAATGAATGTCATGGTGGTAGTTGGGGCCAATGAAAAGAGTAGGCAAGAGGGCTCGGTTGGGGGGAGTGACGGAACAGTTGCGGGTTTGCTATCAAACTGGGTATGGCAGTTCCGTGCCATCATTGGCCTGAAGCTTCAGTTTTTGGACAGCCCCGTGACGGACGTCGCATTTGAGATGATTCGGCTGGGGGTGTGAAGTTCGTTGGGCCGCGGTATTCATTTCAGCCCGGTCGAGGAAACAAGCTGGAACGAAGCCAATATGGAATTGTGGGGTTTTTGTGGTCCGCTTGGTGGTCCCGGAGTTGCAGATCATAGGCCAGGTGGAGAGTATATTAGCTATCCAGGTCGTCCGAAACGGGCACTTCCGAAGTTCAAAGCTTGAGAAAATGATGGGAGGGGAGGAGATTCGCGAAAACATGTTGAAGTTGAGGGGATATAAAATGGGATAATATGCATAAATATACACAGAAAGAAAAACCTGACGTCTGTTGCAATTAAGGTGACGACAGGTGATTATATGAAGTAGGAGATAGAAAGATTTGTACTTATCAGGCTAGCGATCAGAGGTAGAGTTTGCTAACCTACGACAATACCTTATAAGGTATCTAGTAAGATCCGACAAAAGCGTGTGGAAACGTGGCATGGAAACTCTTCCGTTGGGAAGGGTTTCCGTTTTTCGTCGCAAGGAAGTTAGGCGGAAAGTATCGAGTGTGCCCGGGGGGAACAGAGTGTTTTTTGGGTGGGAAAGGCTCTAAGACTGCGGTTTTTCGTACCGATGACCCCGGGGCAGAAAAATGGCCGCAGTTAATTTCCCAAGCCGGCTTTAATCCTAATCAGACCGTAGACATTCTGCTGAGATCGGTTTCAGAGGGTGGAGATCGCTTTTGGTTGGAAATCCGCTGGGCACGACCTGCCTTAAATAGCTTGTTACTGGGTTGTTCAGGGTTCGGCAGCTGTTTTCAACCACCGTGTGTTAAACCACAGCCGATAGCGGCGAAGAGGATGGGGACCTGCACGGTCCATGATGGGTGGGTCTATTTGATTATTTAAATTTGGGAACAGCAGACGGGGTAGCACGACGATGATCCGTCGAACTGGAGAATCAAGGGTTCCAGGATTTAGAAGAGTGCAAATAAAATTACGCAGGCAAAGCCAGTTCATGAATTTGATCATTAATTGAGAATAGAGGTTTTTGAACGCGTTCTTGGTCTTGGTTGGCGGGGAAATGTCAGAAGCTGCAAAGCCTTGGTGGCTTTGCTCATAGGCCGAACATTTTGCCCTCGATGACTTGCTCAAGTAGGCATTGGAAGAGTTATGATAAGCACAAGGTAAACACACAAGGAATTTGTACGAGCTTCATATATGTATTAGATGTTCTAGAAGCCGTCATTCAGGATATTTGAGGGTGCATTTTCCAAACACGGATAGCATTTGCTCATGCGTCGCTTATCTAACCAACAGAGTAATTTTCTGACACTCGCACGGAATGCTAGCATAGTCAGTTGAAGATGAAAGGTCACAACACTGCGCTATCTTCTGACGTCATGCAGCTTCGAGCAAATCCCAATTATCGGGCTGAATTGGGCCAAGTAGCAGTTTTGACCTCTAAGTTGACCATAGCCACGAATTATAATATTAATAATAATGTTTATTCCCAACTTGTGGGTGACATACCGTTGGCATGATCATGTGTTTACGGTCAGAATAGGGCACGACTGAGGAATTTGCGGGTAGTGGGGATTCCGCGAAAAGTGGAAAATGTCATGAACAGTGAGGAGTATTTGATGAAACAATAATAACGGGTTTCTTTCGCAACTTGTAGGGAACAATGGGCATGAGGTCCGACTAATTCAAATGCTCAGTCGGTTGACATGAGATGAAACAGAAAACCATTGCTGGCCACGAGTGGCCTTGGGCGGTTGGATAGATAGCCGGAGTCAAAACGAGAAAAATTGGAGGTGGAGGCGGGATAATTCGAATTGAGATAACATAGCAGGTTTAGTCTCAAAAGTATGGTGCAATCTGAGAAAAAGCAGACTCACGGATTGCACTGACGTGGGGGGGCCAAGTGCAAGTGTTAGGATGGATAGGGACACAGAGGTGGTCGAATTCGAACGGGTAGTCCATCAGGCTGGAATGAATGCATGGTGGTGAGTTGGGGCCAATGAAAAGAGTAGGCAAGAGGGCTCGGTTGGGGGGAGTGACGGAACAGTTGCGGGTTTGCTATCAAACTGGGTATGGCAGTTCCGTGCCATCATTGGCCTGAAGCTTCAGTTTTTGGACAGCCCCGTGACGGACGTCGCATTTGAGATGATTCGGCTGGGGGTGTGAAGTTCGTTGGGCCGCGGTATTCATTTCAGCCCGGTCGAGGAAACAAGCTGGAACGAAGCCAATATGGAATTGTGGGGTTTTTGTGGTCCGCTTGGTGGTCCCGGAGTTGCAGATCATAGGCCAGGTGGAGAGTATATTAGCTATCCAGGTCGTCCGAAACGGGCACTTCCGAAGTTCAAAGCTTGAGAAAATGATGGGAGGGGAGGAGATTCGCGAAAACATGTTGAAGTTGAGGGAATATAAAATGGGATAATATGCATAAATATACACAGAAAGAAAAACCTGACGTCTGTTGCAATTAAGGTGACGACAGGTGATTATATGAAGTAGGAGATAGAAAGATTTGTACTTATCAGGCTAGCGATCAGAGGTAGAGTTTGCTAACCTACGACAATACCTTATAAGGTATCTAGTAAGATCCGACAAAAGCGTGTGGAAACGTGGCATGGAAATCAGATGCATAATGGTTGGCGGGAGTGGACTTCTAAGGTAACTGGATAATCTGGTGTTTATTACATGATTTGGGTTATACCAGATTTCTATATCATCTACCAAGCAAATCCCGCTTTTAACTTTAAACATGAGGAGGACAGATTTCACCGGCCAGGCTTTTGGTCATTTAATTGCAAGCAACAGAGCTTCATATATGAGTGGGTCTAGCACAATTGTTGTAGCAGCTGGTATGCATCAGTTTTGGACGTCATCAACCAACTACGAACTGGTTTCAACTTGGATGGTGTGGTACAACAGCGCAAGTTGCGCGAAATCACCGAAAAGTCTATAATATACTGATACGTATAAGAATATTTGCGTGCACGCAATCCACTATCAAGTCCAGAAATGGTCTTTTTTCCTAATTATGCACAAGCTCTACACGGCTTGTATGCGATGGTGTTGGGTAAGCATTTCAACAAGAATTAATGATAATTCTAGCCAGCTGAAAAAATTTTGAAACGATCGAACGTGTGCTCGGTAGGGAACCATTTTAGTCAGCTAAAATCTAGAAATAAGCGATTCACTACTAGTATTTTTTAATCTGCCGTTCAAGACTGAATAAGATCAACCTAGATAGCCAGCTCAAATGAGTTAGTTTGCCGCACAGTAATCGCACAATGGAAGTGAGTTCTCGAAAGTCACGACACATTTAGAGTTGCCACTTCATAGCGTAAGATGGATGTGTATAATTAATTATTCTGCGAAGTATCTAAGTAGATGATTCATTTAAGTGAGTGAATCTTTAAGGTCATCAATCACCGCCTGCAACTGCGTTGCCCAATGTAACATGATTTCGCGAATGGCGGGAAAATGTTAACCACTCACAATGGACGGAAACTGCAGATAGTTCTGCAGTTGAAATAATTTTTTGAACTTTCTAGAAACTACACAGCCTTTGTGGATGCAGAATAATAATATACAAATGTATGTTACAATATACAATATGCTACAACATACAATGTATGCAAAATATATACTCCTGTAAATATTTTTGCCGTTTATATCCGCTTGATTGGTCGAATATCAAAGTATGTGTTTACAAAGCTCGATGATTTTTGTTACGAGGTAAAATTGCGGAAACCGCATTCGTAATTACCCGATAAATCATGCAAGTTAGTCGTCAAGCAGCGGAGTGCTCCATTATAACTTGCGCAAAATGACAGGGCGATCATGACGTCAATCATAGCGAAATCGACCTGATGCACAAGACTAAGATAAGGCTAGGGTTTCCTGACGCCTGATCAACTAACCACGGGGAGCCTAATCGATCATGGGGGACATGTGAACGAACCTACCTGACGCGCAGCCTACATATGTGCAGCACATTCAGCTGGATGACATCATAAACGAGAGATTCAATTGAGTCTCCCGTGAAAACCAAATTGATTTGCAAATGAGTGTATTTCTCGAAAACAGTGCAACTTGGGTTCAAGTAGATCATAAGGTTGACGGAAACTCGGGGACTGCGCCTACCCGATGAGCCTCAAGAAGGGTGAAACCCTTCGCCGACTGTCGAAAAATTTTTAGCAATCTTGTGAGTAGTTTCCTTTATGAAAAATAAACCTTTTCGCTTTCTAAGAAGTTCATCCGCGATCAGGAGGGTACAAAGTTTGGACCTACAGGCCACGTGACAGTTGCTTTAAAATGCCTACCCAAAATGGCTTCTTAAGTTGACAGTTACTACGTCTACGAAGCGTCGAAACAGTGCTTTCTGCTGCTCAATAGAGAACCATATATAGCTAAATTGATCTCCTAACTGCGACACAAGCACGGGTCCGGTCTCCGAGATTCTGCCAGGATTAAAGTTATATCATCTTCCAAAATAAGACCTAATTATGCGGTACCTGATCACCAGAGCGGGTTGACAATTTGGGTGGTAGCTATATACGTCCTGGACAATCTACGACTTTCTCTAACTTGAAGTCACGACACAAGTTGAAACGTAGTCATTTTTTATCACATATGCATTTTATGACTACTGTATTGGTTTGGCTACCCAATAAGTTAGTTTACCAGGGATGTGTGGTAGGGAAATAAAAATAATTACGCTAGGTTGGACATACAAAAATAAAGAGATCAGATGGAACATACTCACTAACAGTAGTTCTCTTTAAAATAGTTTGTCGTTTGCCCAGGTCAGCGAATAAACCATAATCCAATCATGTTGGTCCAGAGCAGTTCCCACATATGATAGTTTCCGAAGATGGTCTGAAATGTTTTGGTACCAGAGTTAGTACATGCGACTCGCGAATGACCGCTACAAGCGCCAGCGAAATCAGAAGAGAGTTGAAACACGTGACCACGCTTGTACTATGCGGAAATGTACAAGTGCGCGTTTTTGTAGTTTTTCGTATTTAAACAAAAAACGATTATGCGATTGATGAAATACGTAGTGTTATAAGGGAAGTAAAATGAAGATACAAAACTCCACACTACCCACATTAATAAATTTTTCGTCGTCTAGTAGCGATATTATCCAAAGTTATTTTCACCTTCAGCGTCCTATGGTGTTCAGTGAATAGTTTACTCCCATTTTAATTGTTTTCAAGATGATCAAAGATAATAATAATAATAATGTTTATCCCCAAATTGTGGGTGGCATACCGTCCTGCATGATCATATGACTCTGATAAATTAAATTGTTTGCAATTTTTCCGCCTCCCTGCCAACTGATTTCCGTCATTGAACGGATACTGAGTTACCACTCAGAAAACAAATAATTGGCTACGGAATTTTTTTAATCTGAAGGGTTCCGCGGACCCGGTTAGTTTTAATGTGCTGCCTGCATTGCCTGACAAAATATGTCCTGCTTTTGCGCACGACACTCGCGGAATGCCCTGTATATGCTAGCCGTATTCAACAAGGAACTTAAAAACTTATGTAGAGTCAGGAGGAGAGGCGCAGATCTCACGACTGAGGGGGAAATTATTAAAGATTACTGTTCAGAAGGCGGATGTTTGATCAGGCTCTGAAAGGAAGAACCTCAGAAATTCATTCAAATACGATTTTTCGCCACTGGCTTTTTCCGTTTCCTTTACTGATTCTAAACAACGTTTATTCAGTTGAACTCCTTGTTCTTCTATTTATAAACTCTATTTTCTTCATGGTTCATTCTTATTTCCTTATCTTTCCTGCATCTCTCACATAGTATCCAAAGCCGGTCTCCTGCACATCGTACTTTTGGTTTGCGTAGGTTCCGAAATCACTCCCAGTCACGAGCCTCTTGTTGTGCTACCAAGATCGTTAAGGAATGTGAACCCTTAGACCTGGGAAAGATACACCAAACTGCCATACGCATTATCTGCAATACAAAGTACAGTACTTCAGCGGACTTAAATGCAGTGAGAATAAAGCACACAATATACCGGAATGATTCTTGTTTCAGGCGTTTACTACCCTGACGGAGTTTGGCCACAATGTGTTACTTGCAATTTTCTTAACAATGACACGTGTGTGTCCTGTATAACTTTATTGATAAACGCCTAATTGCACCCATAAAAACATAAAATTTCTTTCGGATCCCCTCATTCTCAGGGGAGTGCAGTAAAAGGGCCTTCAGACTTTCTACATGTTTAGCATGCCTTATTCGTGTGAATTGACTGGCTAACACGACTAATGCCCCATTTGGGCGGCTTGTTGCACTTTCGTGGCAGGGGATCAAGCTTTATCAAAATGCTTAGTGTATTGGTCCGACTGCGGATTCTCTGTGAGGTTCAGCTCTTTCGCAGCAGTGAAACACGGAAGACCACCCCGAACTCCAGGTAAATTAACTGCGCGGAAAACAACAGGGGCTTCTAAATTGGTATATAATTCACCCCTACTCGTTATGGGCCCAGCGTTTGAGTCTGTCTTTTACAACCACTCATAGGTAAAGGCCCAATAGATAGTTAACTGTCGAGCGGCATTTTCAAGCGTTTGTGCAACTGGATGGTGGTGTCTTGGAAGAGTTAACAGTGTCCAAATCGTTCATCCTTCGGACAAATAAAGTGGCGGGTGTTTGGGGTGGGTCCCTCAGGCAAAACATATGTGACCTTGGTTTAAGTAACCTCTGTCGGGCCAAAGTAAACGCCGTAGATTGACTACCGTTTGCTTATCTAGAGTGCGCAGACTCTTGGTCTAGTCTCTCCAATGACTAAAGTAGTTATAATGGCTTACTTCCTTTTATTATTGAGGATATGTCTGATGTAAGCAGCTCAAGCGTTTTGGCAACAATTTAATTTTGCTGCTAACCGGAGAAGCCGGCAACAACTACGGCAGCATCCAGTCCTACGCCTGAGGGTTCACAAGAGTTCACTGAGCACGTACGAGTCATTGATGAATTTTATTGCTCTAACAAAATATTTGAGAGATAGCCCATGTGATTTTGCGCACACTTCCTATTTTGCATCTAGTATTAAATATGAAATCAGTTTATGCCGCTTGCCCTCTGCAGCCATTGATAGACCACAACGGATGTGGACGAAATGGCTGCCCGTCCAACGTCAAACGTGGCATGCAATGTCACACCTGCAAGGCCTGGTGGCACTTTAAATGCGCGGGTTTATAAGACTACCAGATAAGCCGATTAGCTAACCCTCCTGACCCGTTTGTCTGCCTCTACGTTAAAGATGTAATGAATAACGCAGCCAGGAGGAGAGCCCCAAAAGCGGTACTCTATCCCCGCTGCAGAATCAAAAAGACCGATGTGGGTGTTCTGCTGTAATCCGGATACTCGACGCGAATTTGGAGCGTCTTTCTAAAGCACTCGAGGATCCAGACATAAAGAATGCAACAACTTCAACAAAAGTTGATAAGGAACTTTCTTCGCTGGCCGAGTACCTCGCGATATCCATACCGGGTTCTCTGGCTGCGAAGAAACTCATATAACTATCTGACGCGGCTATAAAGATCGCCACAGCGTCTCTAGTGGACAGGCGTTTAAGGGAGAACAGATTGATAACCTGGAGGTCACACTCCGGAATTATCACACCAGCGAAGCTGGCACAATCGATCCTCAGCAGTGTCCTCACCAAGCCCGATCAAACGCTCCACGCAGAATGCATACACCAAAAGGGAACCAAGCGAAATCTTGGGGTTCCAGTTAATCTTTCCTCCCTAGCTGGCGTACAGAAGATCTTGGAGTGGTCAGGCAGCGCAATGATCAGACGTCTACATGGAGGTCGCCCTCTAGACACGCGAAAGCTTGGTCAAAGTAGGTCAGGGTGGAGGCACGAAACAGGCTTCCGCTGGGCACCAATTCAGACGACCTAAAACTCATAACCAAGCCGATTGTAGTCACATACCTCTGTGCTCTTGATAGCCGGCCAACGAAATCAGCCACGCCGCCGAGAAGCAGTTTTAATTTGACCACCACAGGCCTCTCGCCCACCAAAGGAAGTGATGCCCTGAAGGAGGCAAAACTCATATGCAAACAGCGCCCAAACTACGTGGAGCTATCAACGCTTATCTCCGTGGCAGACGACAAAGGTGCAGCCATGTACTCCTCATCAAACCCACAGCCTGTGACCTGAACTGAGTCAGATGTGCAGCGAAACCAACCTCCAGCTCCACTCCGTCCAAAGCGGCATCTCTGCCTCTTGACACAACCATCGCCCAGGAACCTGACAACCTAGACCATAAACATCACTACAGCCATCCGGAAAATTCCTCGTACATCCAGTTGGCCATGATGATCGCCGGCGGATCGGATGTCCACGCAAACATGAAAAAAAGTGACTGCGGCCAAACAAGACACACAAGATTCGCCAGATTAGAAAACTGCTGGCTGGCTTCAGGGTGCAGTCCTCTGCGAAAACGAGCCTCTTGGGAGCGCCACCAAAATCATTACTTCTTGGTGCCACCACCCAGCGCTTCGGGCCTCACAGAGACACTTTTCTGGTCAAACCGCGCCAAAACACCCAAGGATCCAGAAAGGCGAAGGCTTGCAGCAAACCTTTGATCAACAGTAAATTTGGTCGACGAAAAGGGGATGCTGAAAGAGCTACAAACAGCATCGGCCGAAATTTTCTCCCGTATGGAAAAACGCTCCGTCACCCAAAGCAAAAAGCCCGAGCGAACCAAACTCCCACGGAACGGAAAAAACCTCGCAGGCGAAAAGCACACCCAGAAATCACAATGACAGGAAGCAGACAATGTAGCTCCGGAGGCCCCCTTGGTACCTTGGACTCAGACTCGAACCCGGTGCACAAATATTAAGTCTGTTAACCACCCTGGTCACTCAACTTTCGGCTCCTCACCCGCGGAGGCAGCAGAGACAGTGTTGAAATTCTTGTCCACAAACTGCCTCAGCCTTTTCAACAAACTCGGCGATGTTAAACAGTCAGCTTGCTTTGAACAACCGTCCATAATCACACTCACAGAGACCTGGCTCACACCAGATGTCTCTGACGCGGAGATCTCGATAGTCGGTTACTCTGTTTTTCGAGCTGACTCAAAACGAGGGAGGGCTGGTGGGGTTGCTCTGCACTTACATGCGGCCCTACCAATCCCGATTGTCCTCTCTGACACCACCCTTGCACTCTTTTGCGATGCACGGGTCCTATTCTCTCCTTCTCGACGTGGTCTACCGTAGCCTCTTGAGTCCCTCTGAAGACGACAATTCCCCATACGAACGCTTGAGCAACTCTCTTCCGACTACCACTTCAATCATCTCCTGCCGGTGGGTGACTTCAACGCTCCAAAGGCCTCCTGGATTGGGCTCCAGCGCGTCGAATCGGGCGGAAATTTTGCAGCGGCACTGTTTGAAGTCGTTCAGCAGAGCGCTTGGACCCAACATGTCGCTGCACCCACCAGATATCGCGCAGGCCTACTGCCATCCCTCTTTGATGTGGTCATCACCAACGAAAGACACTTCGTTGATCAGGTAACATTTAACGCTCCACTGGGGCATAGCGACCACTGTGTGCTGACCTTTGATTTCATCTGCTGTTGGGCCAGAAACCCCATTCCTCAAACGTGGTTCCGAGACTTCTGCCGTGCAGACTTCTCAGAAATGCGCATCTTCCGTGAACAAGTCATACTGGGGCCAGCTCCGGTGGAAGAACTATATAGAACCATTGTCCAGAAAGTACACGAGGCTGACGCGACGTTCTTCCCAAAAAACCGGCACGCACTCGGATAAACAGCAAGATGCCAAAAGGGATTCGGCGACTTCTGGGAAAAAGATCCCAACTCTTTTTAAAAAAGTTGAATACAGGGGATACAAATGATGGGCCGGCATTTCGCAAAATGCGGAACCGCTGTAAATCTGAAATCCGTTAATGGAACATACGAAAACAAGCCACCATCCTTGACCCCGCTCGAAAAAAACAAGAACAAATCGTTCATATACATGAGACCGCCACAGAAACAAGCCATCCGCGTTCTCCTTGAGGGACAGAAACGGAGAACCGACGAGTGACCTAACAATGGTATCTGGGGTTTATAGAGGACACTATGCGTGTCTATACTCAGCCCCAGCGTCCTTGTCACATCCACTCTTGTCAAGGCGAAACTACGAACAGCCTCAAACCGACTCGGTCTTCACGTTAGAGGACATTCGTCAACTTGCACAAGATCAACCCATTCTGCACGTTGGAGCCCGACGAGGTCCATCCAAGGATCCTGAAGGAAACGTTTTCCGCACTGGAAATTCGTTTACACCTGGTGTTTTGTCAGTCGCTTGACGAAGGCCACCTTCCTCTTGCTTGGAAGGAAGCGACTTTCAGGCTAATCTACAAAATTGGTGACCGGCTATCGCCTGGCGGCCACGGGCCTGTAAGCCTCACCAGCGTACCGTGCAAGGTGATGCAGCGAATTCTGAAGCAAGCTTTCCTACGTCACCTTAAGTCCAGCAAACTTTTCTCCAGCTCAACACGGATTTCTCCGAAATCGCCCTTGCGTGACAAACATGCTTGTGTTAATGAAGAGCATAACACGAGCCAAGGATGAAGGACTCATATCGGATGCGATATTTTTCGACTTCTCTAAAGCATTTGATAGGGTCCCACACGTCCGGCTGCTCCACACCCTCGAGTCTACGGGATTCAAGGAAAAATCCTTCGCTGGATCAGGGCGTTCCTATCAGGAAGATCGTTCCGAGTGAGAATAGTCTTGACCTACTCCTCTCCAGCGCCGGTCTCCATTGGAATTCTTCAAGACTCCGTCTTGGGACCACTCCTCTTTCTGATCTACGTCAACGACCTCCCAGACGTTCTTGCGAGTCCATGTCTACCTTTTGCGGACTAATTGAAATCCTGGTTTTCCAATGCCAGTGCCCTCCAAATGGATGCAGACGCTGCCAAGCAGTAGTCGTTGGACTGGCTTCTTCCTGTGAATGGCGAAAAGTGCTCCATATGTCGTTTGGAGAGGATTCAGCGAATGCTTTTGTTATGCAAGTTGAAAAGGGACCAGAAAACATCATGAGGATAGATGCCAAGAACAATTTGGGCACCTGGGTCTCCTCAAACTTGTCCTTCTCACTGCACCATGAGAAATCGGCCCAAAAGGCATTCGCCATTCTAAGGATGATCCGACGCACCTTCTCTCGTATTATTCACATGGATTTCCAAATACTCTGTGGGGTCTACGTCAGACCGCGTCTGGAATACGCCAACCAAAATGTCTACTCAATACGTGCGAAAGAAGTCACCCTCATTCAGCGTGTCCAGCGAGCCGCTAACAGAATGGTTCCTGGCCTCAAAACCGTGGACTACGAAACGCGTCTCGCGATGCTTGATCTCATCCCCCTGGAGTACCGTCGCCTCAGAGGGGACCTAATTCCTACTTATGCCCTGTTTGAACGAAGCTTGGCAAACAGGTTTTTCACCGTTGACCCAGCAAACACCCGGCGAGGACATAGGAAGAACAGTTTCAAGCTCAGATCGGCCAGTAGCTGCGTGGAATTACCTTCCTGCGACGGTTGTACACGCCCCTTCTCGAACCCAACTTAAAGCACTATTAGACATTTATTTATGCGAATCCTCGCGCTGGCGAGCATACTGCCCCGCGCTGAGAACATAAAGAGCAATGCTACACCCTTTTTTCACTTGTGCCTTTCAGGTGAACGACAGCCACTGACCGACAAGAACAAAACCGACCCTGGAAACTTGGGCAAAAGCCTCGATCCTGTGTATCAATCCGTGAATCCGTGAATCCGTGACTCCGTGTGACCTTGAGCTTAGGGACCTTGGACTGACCTACATTGAGCGCGTTGACAGCCTGCCGCACAGTTTCATATGGAGCACGTGCAGATAACTCTCGTTACAAAATCACCATGGTTTGTGTCGTACTTCTTCACTAGCACTTTTTCAGTTACTCCGTGCCGTCAACACCTATCACTCTAGCTGCTTCCAGCTCTTCTGTGGAACTTAATAGCCTTTTATTCAACTTGCTAGAGGGTAATCTGCCTTGTCCACTTGTCATCCACCTTAATGTTTGTTCAGAGACTCAAGCGTGTCTTCCGAAAACTGAGTTCGTATTTCTGATCAATGGAGAGTATCTCAACGGCTCCATTGGTGACCATTTATCGGAAAGGCAAATCGTTTCCGTACGTCCAGATTTAGACATGTTTCACATTGACCTATTGTTCACCCTCACAGGAGTTACTGGAAGTAGAGTACTGCGAAAAACAGAGAGCACCGTCTTTTTTCGGGGAAATAAAACAGGATGATCTTATCAGTTCTGTGAGGCGAAAGGGAGACCTGTGAGTTTCTGGCCGTGTCCGGCTGTCCATTGTTTCGTTCCATGAGGTTCCTCTACATGAGGTTTCCTCTTGACTTGTTCCTTAGCGTCGGCACTTGTTTCGTTATATTAGATAACAGACGCACGTATCTGATGTTCAGCGATCAAAAAATGAATCGCTGCTGGACACGATCGCCCCTGCAAACTCATGCAGTTTGCACTTATCCGTTTCAATGTGGCTGGGTGCTAAAAAGTTGTTCCGGTCGACCAGTATGACCACCAAAATGAGGCTGGCACGACGTTTAGATTTGAACCTGGAGAGGATCCTCTATTTTGATCTACCGTTGTGTATTCGGGAGAGGAAAATAACCTATCGCTTAAGTGCATGACACTGCATCCGGTGATTGCTGTGACATGCGTTCGCGTGTTCCCAAACTTCCCCATATTGTCATGGAGGATACTGAAGTTGCTCTCAAGCAAACTCGGCTGGCAGCTTCAGCTGACAGTATAAAGCGAACATTTGGGAAAGTGGTCTGTTTGGACTCAGGGCCCCTTGTTTGTACGTCGGCATCCCTGCTTTGTTAATCGGAAGCATTGGCTTCAGGTCTCATGACATTCCTGGAAATACCTACATAGATGTCCTAGTCAATCAAGCTCAAAATCTAGCCCTTGTCCCCAGGATCTAGAAGGGAGGGATGTTGCTTTGTGACGAGCTATTCTGTACCACATCAAGAGATTACTACCGAACGCATACTGGAGCGTAAACAGTTTGCTTAGGGAATGGGGTTAGAACTTTTTGATGTCGGAAGGCGAAAATTGAACTCACATCCACTTTGTGTTTCTGAATGTTGCCAGGCGACTGGAACACGAAAAGACGAATGCTAGGGCTTGTGCTGCACTGAGAAAGTAACCACAAACGGCTACCATCGTACCTGGAAGATCTGCACAGAATGGCACTGCTTCCTAGACCTCAGTCCTTGGGGTCACAATACGCACGAGTTGTGCGGCAGTTGCAACATCGCCGTAAACAGAGCAAACGTGAACATCACACCGCAAATTACACGTGGTGACTAAGCTACCTTGACAGTTTAAAACCTAATTCCCATCTGTCCTCTGACTCAAGCAGTCCTAACTTGACAGTCTTCATTCAACGTCAGTTTTGTGAAGCAAAACTGACCAGTTTATCCTCATGGTTGGTGAACTAAGCTCCTGTTTTATGGCCTCTAATAAGATTTGGTTATCGTTTTGGTCTTCGATGCTGGTGTTTGCAACCTCAGACAGCCTGACAAGAAGTGCGCCGTACATCACCACTACCAATTTGGTGTGAGGATTTTGATGTTGCAGCGATTGGGTGGAACGGATTCAGTGTTGTCGCGTTATATATGGAACCGTATCGGCGGCTGTTGTCATTTTCCACCGTAGCCAGTGCTCGTCTGCTGCTAGCAGCTGTGAATGGATCGAGGAATGAAGATCGGAGTATCGTGCTCGTTTTCAACCACCTTTGGGGATACTGGTGCAGTTTATGGATTACTGTCTCTGGATCTTTCACTGCTTGCTGTCTGAACTAGTCTTGCTGCGGCGTTTGCAGAATACATTGCTGGACGTATTTTCGGTGATAAAACCTGTCGGCAATAAAAAATGCCAATAAAAATCGTCCACCTCTGACCCTTTCAGCCCACCTGGTACGAAGAGACTGCATCTTACTGGTGTGACGGCTTGTTTACCTCCGTGGTCCTGTGAGCCATATTGAGAGATGTCTGTGCGACGCTCGCACATTCACACCAGGTTCGTCAATGTTTAGAAATCTGAAAAACAGTCTCCTGGTCCTCAAGTTTGGGTGTTAGAGCATGTGTGGAAACGTTTTCTATGAAAATAGTGATACACTTGCACCGAATGCCAAACAATGCAGCCCTGCAGTCAGGCTTTTACAGGCTTTTTGGTCGAGGACCCTAATCGTCTTCCTGTCTAGGTGTAAGAGCCATAATAATGTCCCAGCCTCTGTACAACCGTGAATTGTACACTTACGAATAATCCCATGCCACACGGGCTATCGCACTGCGTCAACAGCCGGATAGCTTTGCTCGCTGCATACAGCAGCGCGGGTAAGCGAAAACTGACCATTACCGACATTTATTTTTCCTTCTACATATTCCTATTAGTTTTCCTCCCCATTATTAGCTCCTTGCAGACTCGTCAGTTGTGAACGATGACTCGTTCTTCCAGCATTAGTTTCGCGAGCGACACCTGCGTGTCACCTCGCGCTGGCATCCTTAGACGGTTGAAATCAATCCTGTATCCTCAAATCCCTGTCGATCTGGCTGCTTTTACTGTTCGCACTCCGAAGCAAGCGGGACAACAAGCTGTTCCTGTTCTCACACTGGACTCCGTTGGCATTGATGTCTGCTGTGTATCATCAGATGCAACATAGTGTTTGAACTAACCGCGCCATCATTATATACTCACGTCTGGCTGCGCGCGTCTGGGGATCCATTGGCCGGTGCGGTTAAATGTGCGGAGGTTGGTATCGTCCTACGTCACCGGGCGTAAGGACCCTTGCCTGACTGGTTACCCCTTGGTAGTTGCCCTTGTGCGGTTCATCCGGCAACGCCAATTGGTTATCGCCGTCCGTTGGTTGTTCCTCATTATGCCACAACCAATTGTATCTCTGACACCATCAACGACAAGTTCTAAGACTCCGTGAACACCCTGTTTCTGTGAGCTCTTTCAGAGATCGTTGTGGTCCTCGGCAATCTGGATACAAATGTGGGTAGGCCCATCGCATCCCGAGGTTCAGCTTGTGTAGGTTGTTGTCGTTTACTGAAGAGAATGCTGTTTCCTTTGCCCAATACAGAGTGGTGGCCAACCTTTGACCCGGCAGTCGGGTGTGATAAAGGTCACGGGAAGCCGGGGTGCTGTTGGTTCGACTCGCCTTCCCGGATGGGGACCACGTGATCCTTCGTGTGCCTGGTTAGACATGCTGCAAGATATGGCTGGTGATCAATGTCAGTGACATTCTCGTTGTCAGCTTCTCTGCAGACTGCCTAAATGAGTGCCTGGAGACATAGGCACCTCGGAATGATTGTGATATGTCAGCGCGTAGCCACTTCCTCGCCCACTCGGATTCTTTTCTTCACATTGGGGCTTTCAAATAAATCATGGTTGTTTCGCAGCGAGGCCTCAGAGTTGAACACTGATGTTATGCTATCGGCTACGATGATGTACGGAAATTGAAACTATCAGTGTTAGTCAAAAACGTGGTGGAACACTTCGGCGGTGCCGCCGCGATTATTCATAGCTACACCAAACTCGAGGGGTGGTGAATTGTTCATCAGTGGATTTTCCACAAAGAATACTTACATAATAGACAAATTGTTGTTCCACTTAGCCCACCCGAAACTCACTTAGGTGTTAGGCATGCATTGGACTCGGTACGTACGGTAAGTGGTGAATGATTGCTTGAGCTCTGTGCTGGCCGCAGGCTGTTTGTATGCGGAACTAACCTCTGAAATCGTTAGCCACGTTCCAACAACGTGCGAGTTTCAAACTGGAGTTGATCATACCGCCATAAGTTACCAATGGCGCGGTTCAATACCTGGGTACCGCACGTTTCGGAACGCTCTTGTGGATTCCGACCACGCGCTTGTCTGAAGCCGCTTCTGCCTTCGTTTCCCAGGGCCGGATAATTCTATCACGAAGATACTGCACGGTACTTCGGTGTGATGGTCTTTTCACCCCTATAATCTATTGAGCTATATTGGAAAGTGTATGTGTAATACTTGAAGCGTTTCTCACACCTGGCCAGTCAATGTCCAGAGGTCTGACTAACACGAACTCCCGGCGCTTTTCGCTGCAAGTTGTAAAACATGTGTGATGACCTGCTCGCCACTGTGTGATTCATTCGAAAACGTATGTGAGAGCACCGCGTTAACGTTCCGTTAATCGCTGCCGGTTCATTGTATCTGCTTACGCCCCAACAGGCGGTAGTTTTATTACTCTTAGGGACAGTTTTTACGACGCTGTGAGCGCCTTCTTCTGGTGGCATAAGAGCTCAGTTGGAAATCTGAGTGCGCAAATAGGTAGACCTAGCGCTGCTGTGACTCATTTGGACTAGAATTGCGACACATGGACAATGGCGGGCGCTTGTTTCAGTTATAAGATGACCACACACTTTTTGTGTAGTACTTTAGGGTAGAGATTACTTAGTGGTAAAGGCGCGAGCTTACTGGCCGGAGGGTCCGTAGTTTCATACGCAACGTCGGCATCCTGACTTCTTCTGTCTAGGATTGGGTAACCGGACAGTATCTCAGCCTTCGCGTTTCCTTCGGGTGGCATAGAAGCTGGGCCTCTAAGTGGTGACACAGTCGAGCGATCTGTACAGTACTAACTTCCAAAGCAACCGGAGCTGCCTGACCATATGGAGACCCCAGCGTGCGATCCAAACCCTAACACAGGTAGATCATATTACCACCAGCTTTGCAGCCTGGATCACTAACTAATTGTCACCCGTTACGGACCACTTATGTAGATCCGGATCACGCGCTTCTCGTTGCTGACTCGTAGCGATTTTCAGGGGCGCACAAGATGCACACGCCTCAGGTGGCTGTTGAGAAGCTCTCGGGTCCTGGTGTGAAACAAGCCTACTAAAACCGTCTGTTGAAGTCTTTACGGACAACAGGTCTTCTGATTCCGAATAGAAGATACTGTCTGCAACAATGTAGGATGCTGGGTCTCGAGGAACACTAAAATTACTCGGAGTTTGGACACGTATTCCTCCTGGTCGACGAACTGTAAGTCTTCAGACGGTAAACAGCATTTGCGCGGAACGGGAAACTTTGTGGTTCCATTGAGATAAACGGAGGCGAGAAACCGGAAATATGTGCGAACTGTTCCAGCTGATACATGCAACAGACAACAATAGGTTCCCGGTAAGCAAAACAGTCACCAACAAAAACGACTCGGTTGTCTGAGATTAAGAGCACTTGACTCGTTGGTTTATATACTTTCAAGACCAATTCAGCTGGCCGCTTGTAGCTGCTCAGCCGAAATCCCGACTCGTAACGCAGCCCTGGACAGTCCACATGGAACTATTAACCACCTCGAAAATAGGCGAATGTCTTTTGTTCCTCAAGCACCATCGAGCTGTTGGTCCTGACGAACTCCCACCCGCTCGGTGAAACAAGCACCCTCACTCAGTGCTTTTCTACTTTGGTTACCCATATCTTAACGAAAAATCGTCCAACTTAACTGGAAAGAGTCGATAATGGTGGCCATTTCTAAAAAGCCTGCTCACAGTGGATGTGGTGGTCATGTGGGAACTAGCTTGGAACCCACTTGTAACCAAACTCCTTGCGTAGTTTAATTCACGTCGTCTTACGGAGGCGTGTGCAGATGGGACTTGCCATAAACAAGCAGGATTCCGGCCGAGAAGAAGCTCTGTGCACCAGAACTTCACAGTGAAATGTCAGAGCAGTTACATGCGTATACGCGCCCTGTATTCTTGTATTCCTGGAGTTAAAGTGTGCATTTGACTCTGTCGACCGGTTAGTTTTCCTTATCACAGAGCGGCGCTACAGGGTGCGCCACAGAACTTCGTGAATATCGTGCACTGTTTATATTCACTCACCTTTTGGCGCGTCAGAGTGTATGGGGATCCCTCCAAAGGCTTCCCCACAATTGGTGGTATCCGACAAGGGTGTTCACTTCCAACTTCTTAATTTCTTGATTGATAAGATAATGGAGCGAACACTGGGTGGGTTCCAGAACCCCGATGTTCAAACCTCTTCGAGCAAGAACTTTGTCGACCTGGGATATACAGATGACATTTATCATCTTTAAAGAGGGGGAGGAGCAAGCAGTAATTGTAAGCTGACCAAGATTATCCTTCGGCATGTGTTTCGCGCCTCAACAAGCTGTCATTTTACAGGACAGAACATTCAAAGAGTGACACTGAAGGTTGTGTAACACTATATGTATCTCGAAAGCTGCATTAGCTCTGACGGTAATGTGAAAAACGGAGTGAACGCATAGATCTTAAAAGCAGGAATTGCGTATTTCAAATTGTGGCATTTGTGGCATCAAAAAGGCATCTTACTGGGTTGCAAAGGATGTGTCTATCAGACTATACTGCAGGCTATATTACTACATGGCTACGAGACTTGGTCACTTCGGACAAATCTTAGACATTTTCAGGTCACCGATTTCTCAGAACTCTAGTTGGAACCGGCTGCAACCGATGAATTCTGAACGAGCTGACCGAAAGATGGGTGTTTGACAAAGCATAGCATATGCTACTAGAAGACTCCATCCAACATCAAGAGCATTACTAGATGACTGGGTCATGTTTTATATAAGCCGAGTCACTGCCCGTTGAGCCGAACGTTTTTCGTGCCTAATTCGAATTGGCAGAAGCGACTGGAGGATCTGGATGTCGCGGATGACTTCTAGGATGGAGTCCACTTTACTCTCTGCGTGCATGGCTGGCAGGGATAGGCATAGGATAGTTGTTCGATCAGAGTCCACATATCACAAAATGGATGCTAATCGGCAATTAACCTACTCCACTGACAGATGACTGGTTGGCTCTGTAGACTGACATGCTGATCGGAATACAGTCATGCTGCATATAAACAGCTTGAGATTGGTGCGCACTGCAGCAGGTACCATCGTTAGTGCCTCTGCCCCGACCTAGTGAATCCCACTATTGCTGAGTCAACCTACGTGCAGTTCATGTCGTCGGTAGCCTTTGGTTTTGAGTCTTTAATCAAGAGCATCTTAACAGCATAGGTGGCATGATATGTTATAAAGTGCGAGAGGGATAGAATGCACAATCGACCTCGTTCATATGTTTCTCTCATGAATACTGTCAAACATGCAACACTTAGACTAGTAACTTGTGTCCCGCGAATTTTGGACTCCCTCCCTTTGGCTTAAGGTGATACCTATTCTCGTGCTGCCTGTGACGCTGCTTTCGGTCCTCCCAACGCACGTGACCGGAAGGTCGAAACAGAATGGCAGTCATTAATTCATCAATCGCGACTGCCTTTTCGATTATCGTTCACGACAGCACTGTTCTATGAATAGGTACTATAACCACTAGGACTAGTGTGTTGTTCAGTTTGTTGTAATGGGCGAACAATAACGGTGCTCAGTTGGTTTGTTTTGGGGTTTGAACGTTGATTTCGGTGTATCATACACCGTCAATGCAAACTGATTCGTAGATGTCACATGGTTGGAGGACCGTGTGTATGACATTCTAACCGGATTGGCAGGCCAACTGTTCTCTAGAGAAAGTGGTTCAGACCTGTTTTAAACGCCGATTTCGGCGTGTGAAATGCTTTATTGGCGTATCTGCTGCCGGATCTTGGTGAATCACGAGCATCGCACTTCCATTTTGGCTCAGGTCATCGTTCAAAGGCACCGGACGTTTTCTGAGTTACTCCTTTCATGTCCTATCAGCTGGACAGTGTACATGAAATGCGCAACATTATCAAAATGAAGCAGCGAAGTTATTTTCGGAGTGTGATCTTGAAATTAAGCAACATATTGGGAAGGTGGTCATAAGATACTCCGGAGAATCTGAAGGGAGTTTCGTTGTAGTTGAGAAGAATCTGTCACCCGCCCGAGACTGAAAGTGAGCATGAGTTTAGCCTAAAGGAAAGGCTTTGGTGCTCGGTAATTTGTCCCATTCGAAATTGTGTGCGACCTCGCTCAACTTGCCGCAAATTGTGAAAATTCAGTATTTCAATGGGATGCTAAGGACTTCTACGTCCCTTGGAAGGGATTCTGGCGTAAAAATGGCTTAAACTGGTCTCGTAGGTCAAGTAGACGTAATGTTGATGTCGACGGCGGGAGAAGGACAGAACCGCTTAGAACACTGATGATATAAAGAGTTCCGGCTTAGTCCTATTTGCTACGCCAACGAAAATGTATGGTCTGGAACTGCTGTCCCATTTTAACCCATTTTGTTTGTACGCTTTTGTTGTCGAATCCTGACAAAGAGTGGGTTAGAAAAGACGGGCTGTAACTCCACACAAGCCTGTCAACAAATTACCATACAATATCAATACAATGTCATCATCAGAGACAGCAACATCAGTTATGACACTGATGCTTCACTGCCGTACAGCCATAAATTTCAGCCAGTAATATTTAGTACCTTAGAGTAAAAATAAGATAGAAGAGAGTAAGGCAGGGCACCTTCGGTTGACAATTCTTTCCTATTCTTATTGTGTATAACGTGATTTCCCGTTTTGTTGTTTCGGATTTGCGCTTATATCGTTTTCATTCCTCTTGACTTGGGCGTAAATCGCTCTTTGACCTTGTCATCGCATGTGTTGTTTGAATCAACACGTGGGTTTCGCTATCTTGTGGCCACCTTGCTTCGGGTCGGTGTGGACTTTAGGACTCTGTTAGGAATTAACAGTTCGTAAACCGGTGTATAGAAGCCGGCGCACTCTATGGTACTCAAGTCATGGGGCCACGCCGGTGATATCATTAGCAAGATCAGGTCCGGGAAATAAGCAATCATTACTGGAAACATCTGAACTTTTTGCAGCGCCATCGAAAACTATACGGACCTTTCCAAGGCTTTCGTTGGTTGAAAACGGGATGATGCGGAGTGAAGCGCAAGTCTTTTGTTGGACCAACTAGCGGTCGACTTACATACCCCTTTCTTTCGTAAGTAGATAAGGTCTTGATGTAGTCTCTAAGGCGGCTGTCATTCCCTAGCAAGCGACCTTTCAAATAATTGGGGCGTTTTCCCGCTACATACAAGTTACCAGATAGGTTCCTCCAGCCTCCAAGGTGGTAGCACCTGGTAGTGTCGGTCCATCAAGCTAACAGACTGCTCGATGGCTTTTATAGTCTCCTTGTAATTTATCTGTACCTTTACTTTCGTCGAAACCCAATTCAAACATCCTCAGTATGTGATCCTCAACACCAGGTTCCGTACTGAGGCATTTCACTAATATTCCTCTAAGTCCTGCAGGGATGGCTGGTCTGAAAATCGCCCATACCAAGGTCGTTAGATACCCTTGGGGTGTTTCAGAGAATCCAGACGTTACTCGATAACCCAGTAGACCTCTGGGACATTAGTTCCTATAAAAATCAAGACGTTATTTCCGTGCGGGATGAACATCCGCAAGGTGCGTTCATTTCCTTAGCAGCAAATCATCCGGGATCGAAGTCTTGGTGATGGAAAGTGAGTGAGTGTAGACACAGTCGACGTTCACGACGTGCCAGCCAAGTAAAGACTGGTAAAGCAGGCTATCAAAAGGTCATGACTCATTTGATCAGGCCATACGACACAGCAAAGTCCTTCATGAACGAACTACTGGTTGGTGTGTCTACGCAATTCCTGTCATGTTGAAATCCCGCTTAATGTGGCCGAGTTATTGTTTTACTTGTCAGCACAAAGTGATATGAACAGGTAGCGCCCAAGAGTGTCGCTACGACTGGGGTTAAGCTGTTCCATTTGTGACTCGTATTCATTACGGGTCCCTGTCTTGAAAACGGGTACCATACCGATTTTCTTCAGTCTTCTTCCAACTGGGTGTAGACCGAGCAGACAAACACTGGCTAAGGACCTCACCGCCATCTTTGAACAGTGCTTGTGAGAGGTCATCTGCACCAGAAGCTCCAGAAGTTAGACAGGCAAAAACCTCCAACGCCGTTCGGCGTTCCAGGTTTGCTCTCTAGCGTATCAGTGCAGTTCGATAGAGCAAGATGGCAGGGTGTTTAGAGCGCGAATTTACTGATCTGGAATATATGGTTGTCAACCGATGTCAGTGACATCTTGTTGTCAGTTTCTATCCAGACTGCCTGAATGAATGTCTGAAGATGTAGGCACCCAGGAACGATTGTAGTAAGCTAGGACTAATTCCCTTCCCCGTCCATTTTTATTCTTTTCTTCACAATAAGGCTTTCAAATGGTTGTACGACAGGGAAGCGTCGGTGTTGGGCAGTGATGTCATGCTGTCGGTGATGGTGACATTTCCAGTTTGCAGGAGGTGCTTGAACCACATTACGACTTCCAATGCCCAGCAGTCGCCGTTGCCGTCTGAGCTTCACCTTCAAACCTGCTGTCTTTTGGCATTCAGACGGTACCTGATTATCAACGTACGAGCCAAGCCTACGAATCCGCTAAATTTCTTATTTTAAAGTTACTAGACCAGATATCTGTGCATCAGTAGTTGTTTGCTCCGTTAAAGCATTCACTGTACTGTAGGTGTCTTGGCTTTATGAAGAGTGCCTTAATCGTCCTATTTCTCTGTTTCTCAGTGTTCTCACAGGAAGTTATGATGGAACGGTTCAGCTATGGACAGTTGAGAATCCAAAGCCAATATTCTCACTTGAACTGGACGAGAAGGTCAAGTGTGTCGAATGGCTCACCCTGGGTACGTTCCCTCCCTTTCCCCGAAAATTCTGTTTCACTCTCACTCTCTTGTGTACTGTAGACGGTTGTGCAACTTTTCTGTCAGCTTCCTGTTCCTCCCACTGTACTATTTCAAAAGGCACCAAGAAAGGTTATTACAAACGTATTTTTAGAGTCATCACAGAATGTTCCACAGAGTGAGTACAGCACTCTGTTCAGTGTCCCTAGCTATAAAAAACGGCCGCTGCGATTCAGATGGCGTAACTCTCGCCGTTGTCTATTCCTTTTGGAGACAATGATGATGGCACCTATACTGAATCTTCTGTCTTCAATGGAATGGATCTGTTCTCCTTTTACTGTTCGTTCTTTTAAGGTTTTAGGAGCATGGTTAGCTAATGGAGGTCGTTACAAATTTGTGGTTTTTCTTCCGTAAGTGCGTCCTCAACCGACTCCTGGAACTCGACGATTTCAATAATAGCGTGTTAGAGTTGTCACAGAACGGGTTTGACAAGTGATTCTTCTATGTTATCTACAAATTCTGACCATGTTTGGCTCATCCGCTAGTACATGAGTTTCTGTGATGAAGTAACTGCCCCTTGTTACGAAAAAGAATAATTGGTTGGTGCCTTTCGTCAACTTTTAACGAATCCGCTCGCTTGTAAAACTAGCGGCGCATTGATTATAAATATGTAGATTTTATTCTCTTGGGCTTTCGTTTGCTGTAGGGTTTTTACCTCCGAGCGAAGTGCATTGCTGACCTCTTCCTGAGGGTGGCTGTTCTTCCTCAGAATTTTTACACTAGATTTTCTTTCAAAAAGAGGTCATCCCCTTCAAGTAGACCGCTGCAAACCGTGACTAGCGGACAACGTCTTACAAGGGATGGGTCTCCGTTCGAATGTCTCTTGAAGGAAAGCTTGGCGTATTAGTGTTCCGAATCAGTTTTAAGAGATTCTTATTTACTTCTTGCGTCTTTTTGTCTGGTATCCCCTAAACATTTGTTAGACGCCCTTCGCCTGCCTAAGGGCAGAGAAGGCGCTCGGCGAGAACGATCTTGGATTTTCATAGTCACACCACTCTCGTTTGAACGGCCATGTTCCTGTTCTGGCGCAATTATTCCGGTGAGTCCACACCAAAGGGAAGCACTGGACTCGAGTTTCGCTCTTATTAGAGCTCATCAGCAATGCATATCCAATGGCCGTGTCGGGATTTGAACCCCGGACGTGTGACATGCGAGGCGAGCGTGTAACCACTACTCCATCAAGGCACGTTGGACGCATCTGAATTATCACGTCTGAACAAGCGAACTTGTTCACACTTGAGCGATGTGATTGAATGTGTATCGTGTCCGTTTGTTGGGACGTGAATTCCATTTTGCTGACGGACTGGTCGTTTCGTTCAGGTTGACCGTTTAGTTGAGAACAGAATCGTTCCCATGATGAACTACAGCGGAAAAATTGGGTGACATTCTTAACCGTACTGTGCTTGCTTGTATTCTGACCGACAGTCTCAAATTCTTACCCTTGTTTCAACTAGGCAGTTACCAGTCCCTCCCCATTCTGGTGAGGGCACAAGTTTTAACGCAGTTTTACGAATCACCGTGTAGGAACGGAAGAGGCCATGTGTTTACAACTGTGCAGCTTAGTTCATCAACAATACTCTCATGAACTATTAAACACTCACCTCGGCCTTTTCCTCAGAAATTCACTATCTGCCAGACTAACCCCGTGAGTAGTGTGGAGGTGAATCCACATAAGCATGTGGACAGATTGAGCACTGTGCGAACTTGACTTGCGACGTTTCATCAGCAAACGAGGAGACATAGTGATTCCACCCAACCATGCAATGACATCTCCACGTTTGGTGATCCGACGTCTTCAAGTTAATTACCAAGTTCGGTGAACAGATCAACAGCCACCTGACCAAGAACTAATAGGTTAGTCGCTTTTTTCACCATGGCAGCCCAAGCACACGACCGGTATTTGAGGGCACACATTGAATTTGACAAATGACTACGGCCTAAGGCTGTCACCTCGTGATGGCAGTCGGGCTTCAGTGATGCTGCGATCTACACTGGCTGGAACTCATTTCCACAATGTTTAACCATGCCAGGAAGGCCAACGATGAGCAGCCCGACGAAGAACAGCGAGCCCCCCCCCCTGCTGCGGGTAATCTTATTACTAGGCGGTCCGGAGGTGAATTCGTTCTGTCCTCTGCAATGGAAGTGTGTGGGGTAGTAAGGCGTTTCATTCAAGTGATGCTGTCTTCCTCATGGAAAACTGTATCAGATGAAGCCAGTATGCATGTACATGGTTTATGGCTGCTAAATTGTATATTCATTGAACAAACTACCCATGAATGCTGAGTCACTCTGTGAGCCAATAAAGTCTCAACTCTCACACCTTTTCGGTTCTCGGCTTGAAGAAAGCATGGCATACTACCAGGTCGTTCACACCTAAAAAGAAACAACCGAAAAGCCGTGTTGAGGTTGGAACCTCGGACATCCCAGCTAGTAGCTACTGGTCGTGAACCACCAACGTACTTGCGAATATGAGAAGGCCGACATCCCTTCCGTCACCCTCAGCTCGGAAGACTTCGGTAAACTAAAGTCGCTGATTAGGAACATTCGTTGCTGTTTATCCCAAATGCATTTATCGTCAGCGAAAAGGCGATATGTAGCGTAGCCCGATCGGGAACTTATTTACCATGCAAACATCCTACCAGCTAAAATATCGTAGACTTTGTTCGCTGCCTTTAATGGAACACAGCGTAAGATCGCCATCTCACCGGGTAGCCCGTTCTAGTGAATTGACCCTCTCATGTTGGCCCTCGACATGCTGTTCCGCCCAACTATGGTATACTAAGAGGTACAGTATCTTGAGACAGTTCTTTCGGCACAAAAGAAATTTGTTACACTTGCATTTATGGAGTTATCAGAAGACCGAGTAAGAAACTTCTAATGGGATGAGAAGTGCCGGGTTAAAATGCTCAATTCTGATTGGCTTACATTCTGACCAATCAGGGCATGTCTTCGTGTTGCCCGTAACCGATTCGGCACATCCGTCTAATCGACGTCCGTCATTTCGAACAGCTCGCCTTCGGACGTAAGTTCCGTTAGTTTCTTATTTATGCAGCTGTGTTCACTGTGTAGTTGGTCAAACAATTCAAAGGGCAGAGTTTAACATTATCCATGCCAATGATATCCATCACTTAAGCCTCGTTACCCTCATTAAAAGTTGCATCTTTCTAAAGCGTAATATAGTTAACTTGAGCTCGAGAAGGCTCAGGAGTCTGTGTGAGCTCTCTATTAAACGGCCTGTGGTTCGAATACACATCTAACTTATTCACTACTGCAGTCCAGTGCTCTCTTGGTTGTCCCACTTTCTTCACCTGCGCGCGAAATTCGCGTTGACAACAACAAGCGTACCTCCACTGCAGTATACCCTTGCGACATTCATCTATTTAGTGTTATATTTTTGGTCTTCCTTTCAATTTAGACATATGACGTATAATTCTTTGGCATATATCAGTAGTACTTTTGATGCATTTCGCTCGTGTCGTTTTTTCCCCGACAGATGAACATCAGGCAACCTTTGTTACCGGTGGGTTTGATCAGACTGCCCAACTCTGGGTGCACGATAGAAAATCGAACGAGGTCACATGCGTAGCTGTTTGTCGAGGCCATTCGGAAACGGTAATGACAGCAGCTGCCTTGTTCTTGGATTCGAACTGTGAGCCCTGCGTATTTGCAACCGGTTCCTGGGATGGGACCATCAAACTCTGGTCTGCCTGTAAGTTTTATTTTTGCCTTCTGCCCATGATTCGCTCTTTATTCACAATGACCGCCGTGCCCACATTCCTCCACCACTGCAGCACCCAAAGCGACAGACCTTTCAGAAGAAACTGGAGGCATAGCACATACACGAAAGTCCACCAGCAAAACACCAACTCGAGTAGGTCTTGATTTTCTTCACACTCAATAAATGATCAGATCCCTCGGTTGACCTTGGCGGGACATCGGGAGACTATTACCCGGGTTTGTTGGCTGTCCACTGTTCCCACTGATGAAAAAAGTTCGGCTCCATCAAACCCGAAATTGATTTCTGTCAGTTGGGATCATACTTTGCGTGTTTGGGACTGCCAGGTAGGGCAGCCGCAACAACAGAACACGGGTGGATCAGAAGTGCGCTGTATCGTTTCTAGTCATGCTATCAATGATGCAGATGCCACCCTGCAAGGAATCCTGACAGCGTCTTCCGACAATCGGGTCCGGATGTATGACCTACGCGCTCGAGGTGAGTAGTTTTTTGTTAGATTGTTCGTTTGTCTATGTTTATCCAGCAAACAAACACAATACAGTTCTGGAAGGGTTGGCTAAGGAACACACCGATAGATGGAGCTTTTGAGGTACAGTAGTTTTTTGCATAGCTACATGATGAAAATCATCCAGTTGTGATACCCTTCCGATGCCTAGGTGCCAGATCATTCGAAGGAACCACGAGGGCTATGCTACTTTCAGGTTGCCCAAGCCTATACCAGGAGCACTCAAGATGCCGGTGTTGAGTTTGTATCGCAAAACTTCGCGCCTTAACTACTGCGCCAGCCCAGTTACTGGAGCTAAAGGGCACCTCATATTTTACCTGTTTCGGCCCCAACTCTGATTCAAACAGTTCAGTCTTTTGGGGCCAATTTGCCGCGGCTCTGTACCGGCTCAGTCGCTGTTAACTAGTAGAAACTCTGGGTCTACAGGGGATACTTCACTACATGGTGTTATTTGGGCAGCTCCGCTACTTCTGAGGTTACCGCTTTATTTATCTTCCTCTGTCCTTGTAACCTCAGTCGGGTCAATATGTCTGTAATAAAGCTATCAGACATTCTTATCGCAAAGGTCATGTTGCGGTTAGTTTCCTTGATCGCACGTTTCTTTCGAGTAGTGACTGAGGTTTACATTCCATTCGCCTGCATAGATTGTTTCCAGAGTCCAGCTAAACCGTCCATCTTCTCTGTCGGCGCTTTTGTGAGTGGATTAATGAGTCGTCTTTTCCACTTATCGTTCTCTCAACGTCGCTTTCCTTTGTCCAGTGGATCGTATTAGGCCGTACAGAGATCAGCTGTTTCCGGTGCTCCCACCAGTCGCTCACAGAAATAGACATTTTGATTGTACCATAGTTACATAGGCGAAACCCCTCACCAAAACCGCTTTACCGCTCGCAGTTAGGCTCTGCTAGGGCCGAGAAGACTAACCTGTACATGATTGATCAGAAGATCGGATCGCTTGGTGTTCCAGCACCAAGACGAGCTCTGATTAGCTGAAAGCATGGGCCCAACAGCTAATCATGATTCACTATCTAATCGTTCAGGTGTAACACTTTTTCGGTGCCTATCTACCATGCCACACGAAGGAGGCACGAGAGCTGGGATGCTTCCAGGATGTCCAAACCTAGACAGGGGAATTCGAGGGGTAGATGTCGGGTTCGAACCACGGATCTTCCGGTCAGTAAATTCGCGCTCTAACCACTTGGTCCAATGGTGCGCACAGAAGGCCTGGGAATTTCCACAATGTGGTCGCCCCATACACTTTAAATGCAACGCGATGTGCTTGCTTCTTAGATCTGGTTTTTGGCTTTTTATACACGTGGATCTTTGTTGATTCTTTTTCCAAAAACACGGATGCATTACCGTTATTACACACCGCAACTCTGGGGCATTTCACCCATTCTCGAGCACTTTGATATCGCCGCCATGTCGAACTGCATCGCCTTTTCTTCCTGTGACCTTCTTGGCAGAAACAGCATGTTTTAGAACCAATTTATTGAGGTTCCCCTTTCTGTATGTATCCCATTAGTTATTTAATCCGATGTATCCCCGTCTGATTGGTGAAGCTTGGGAGTGAGCTTTTTAATTTGTTCCATACCAGCCGGTCATTTCAAGACTATCTTTCACGAAAGCAAAGGGGATATTGATTCAGCAAACTTTAGATTCAGCAAACTTTACCCCTTTTTTCACCATCAAGAAACAAAACCGTGACCTTCCATTGGTCTAGCAATTACATTAACTCCCTCAATGGACGTTCCTTAAAAAGGGGCCGCTACCATGGATGGTCGCTGCTAGCCGCGATCTGGAGGGCGATGACACCTGTGTTGGCTCTTTGAGGAATGGATGATGTGGTTTAGCCGACTGGACTAAGTACCCATAGAGTGAACCGTCTCACTAGTAACATTTTGTAAGCCATTCAATATGTTATGTCGATACTGCAACTGTCCGATCAGATTCATCGAGATCGCTTATCCATTCGTTTTCCTTTCCAGAGGCGCTGGCCTTGATCGGCTTCCCTGGTCATACTGCCTGGTTAACAGCAATTGCTTGGGCTCCTCATCGGGAAAACCACTTTGTTACCGGATCTATTGACCGTAGCGTTCGTCTATGGGATACCAGAAATCCGAAGGCCTCTCTGTACGACTTGATGGGACACACGGATATGGTTACTGATGTGGATTGGGCTGCCCCGTTAATCAGACACCAACCTTCCGACCGGCGGCATTACATTCTCAGCTCATCAGCTGATGGCACTGTGAAAATCTACAACTACCCGGAATAAGCTCCTCGCGTGGATTCTCTTCTCACTTGTACAGACCTGAAAATACAGCAGCCTCATGGCTTGTCATGTGTTTGTTTTTCAAGCTGGTGTTTATTTGTTTACGCGTTCCGTGTGCCCCAGTTGAGATCTCGTTGTTTATTCGGTTGGCGTCAGCTGGCTGTGAAGTGGGTATCGAAACCAGTGCTGGCTTTCTATCTTCAAATTACTTGACGGTTTTACGGCACTGGATGTCTCGTGTCCCGTGATCATTATGTGCCAGGCTAGTCCCGAGTTCTCTGAGAACCTTTCACCACAGACAGCTGGTGCACATCACGGGACTCCACGTGCAATTCAGGGTACGCTTTTTTAGAGGGTTATTCCATGCAATTGCGTTGTGTCGGTTTTTCCTGTAGATGAGGTCGTAAATTGTTTTATGCTTCGTGAGTAAAAACGAAGAATAGGTACGTTGGTTACCTGAGACTAGAATGTTCTTTAACCGACGTAGTGAGCAAAGAATGCTCCAAGGTTTAGTTGGTGGGTATTCGGGATATCGAAATCGTCGGTAGTTGTTGCTGACTTAATCGAGCATTCATCAAATTGACTATACTTCAGCTCCAAAAGGGATGAAATCGATTATTGACTGTTGGTTGTGTTTTAATCGCTACCTCTGTGGCTGACTCCTATGAGTGGTGCAGACAGATCCTTAAAGGGGCTAACTTGATTGGCTTTTCATTTACTGATCTAAAAGCAGCGTATTTCCTAGACGATTAGTCTAGCCACAATGACTCAGTGCACCGTACAATCGGAGCTAAGCCGAACCGTTCAACTGTAGCACCTTCCGGTGCCTAATTGCCATGCTGCCCGAGCAAGCACACGGGCTGAAATGCTGCCAGGTTGCCCAAGGCAAAAGCATTTGGGATGCCGGGTTTGAGTTTGAACCACGAACCCTTTGCACCTTAAACACTGGGCCATCTCGGGCTCTAAACGGAACTAGAGGTTGCGTTTTCCAACGCTACTATTTTTTTCTGAAGTGCAATTTTACCGCTCGTTCGGTGAATCATTATGTTGTGAATCGATCGGATTGCAGACAACTGGTCCGCATCTTTTCTTCCAGGGTGAACTTCTTTTGTCGAACCAGGAACGGTAAAATGTCACAGTGTAGAAAGCAGGCCGCCATCTGTTGAGAGTCAGCTAACGGGAATTCTATCCCCGTCCCTAAGTTAGTCTGTAAACACAGTCATGTGCAGTCTTCCCGGGAATGATTTGTTCTAACCCGCAACTCACTTGTGTGTATGATAATGCTGTCCACTTTGCCGTCCGGATATAAAATCGTTTTGTCTCCTGAGATGGGAGTGTGAGAAGAGTTGACCAAAATCTCCATGCTTTTGGAGCAGTGATGCTGTTTTTCTTTTAGGAAAAGTCTACCCTAAAAACCATCCACTTTGATTGGCCGTTCTCATCGGCACCCCGTGCACTGTGGTCGAGATAATTATGAGCAAAAGAGTCTGGTGCTACCCGCAGTGACGTCAGTTTCTTTCTTCTTGAGTCCTCCGCTCAGATCGGTTCCACTGTGTCAGGTTTAAAGATCGACAACTTACGTGATAGAGCACCTGAAAAAGTTCCGTCTCCAGTTTAAACAACCTTACTCCCCCACTGCTAGAAAAGGAAACCATACCCAAAGCTTGGAACTGAGAACCTTCCTTGATTTTGGAAAGCAGGTGTCCGATACAGCTGAAAGTCTAGTATTCTACGTTCTGCCTAATGTTCTGCGAGGCTAGCTGTTGTGGCTTTGTGGACGATCGTGCAACTCTGTATCGGTCCCTTGGCTTTCTGCACCGCCTACTACGGTGTATCAAAAGGCACGGTAGCTCTACACAGCCCTTTGTGTTGACAGGAAAATTATTACAGCTGTATTTATAGGATAGTCACAGAGTGTTCCAGAAGATCGTGCCAAAATCTCCGCGAGGGGGGCCGAGAAGCGTCGAGTCTAAGGTGCTTGACTCGGATTGGCTGGTATTCTGACCCATCAGGGCATGTTTTCATTTGGCCCGTGTCTTGCACGTGATACATCCGTCCAAATGATGTGGTGTTCGGTTATTAGGGACGGCTGGCCTCCGTACACTAGGGTACTAGTGGCGAAGTCCTTCAATTCGTCGTCTGCTGTTTTTCTCTCACTTTGTTTTCCCAACTGATCCCCTATCTCATCACCAAAGTCTAATTGCTATTTTTGTTCCAAGGACATTGACACTTTCGCTACCTTTCAGCTTGTCCCCAAAACAACGCACAACAATGCCTCTCATACTCACCTGTGGCTATCCCTGTTCGGGCAAATCCTCCGTTGTTGAGGGCTTGCTTCCAGCTCTTCAGTCCAGGCATCCCACTCACGAGTTTGTTGTGATTCCTGAACCGGCTATGCGAGCGACAACGTTGACCACTGCTCATGACGGTCGTCAAGAGATCTATGCAGATTCGGCTAAAGAGCGCGAACTTCGGGGTCATCACAAGTCCGAGGTATGAAATGTCCCGATCATATTTTCAACTGGTTCTACTGTTTCTTTGCGTCCCACCCTATCGCAGCAGTGATAATTTCATTGTTACTCTTGGGTGTGTACACCAACGGCATTCGTTTTCACTTAGGTGCCCATGTTTTCATCTATTTACTACCCCCAAACGACCAAAACTGATGCTTTTATCACAATCCTGGCTAGTCTGTCGTTTTATTTGAATTGTATTCGTACTTGGACAGGGCCTGCCCGTACGGATGACCCACGGATTTTCTAAAGAGGGTTTTTGATGGACCGGTATCTACAATTTTCATATTGACCACAAAAAACTGCAATCGTCTAACTTTGAGAGGAGGACAGATTACAGTGGGTTGGTTATGAGGCACACACATTACTGGAGCTCTGATCAGAGACGTAAACTCAACGCCAACCGACCGGGTACACGTTCGCGTGTTCAGACGCATGTATCTTCCGTCGCATGTCACATGTTTGGAGTTCAGACTCCAGCATGATCAAAGATACGCACTGTTGACAAGCCGTAATAAGCGCAAAACTCGAGTTCAGTGCTTCACCCTTTTGGTGTGAACTCACCAGTCAATCGCCGTCACATTCCCATTGCTACGGACGTCGGCTATCACACTTGAAAAGAGTTGGATAAATGTAGCAAAAACACGTATGGACTTTCTCGTCATAAGCTGACAAGTGATTGTCGCTTCCAGGACAGCTGTCCATTCAGTTAGTTTCAGTCATGAGGCTTATCTAAAATTCAAACATCTCCCCTAATAGACATTGTTGCGTATTGTGCATTGTGTGCCACAACGGTGGTTTGCCTGCAACAAACGGATGCTAGAGTCTTCATTCCCCCTGTATTGTGTTGGTACTCAAATCTTTAGCATCTTCATTGTCATCTAATAGCATACTGCACAATCACCCCCTCCCCCCCGCCGGTGGACCATTGTATCCGTCCACTTGGTGTCTCTCACAGTTACATTTTTTATGTACTGGCTCACCTAACATACTTCGACCATGCTCAACACCCTAAGTTTCTCTTCGATAGTTTTCATTTTGCTCAGTGACACACGACCTAGCATACTGTTCTGTCCTACTAACTGGGCTAATCTGTCTGTGGACCAAAATGTGGTCCTTAGGAAGTAGCTTAGCAAGCGAAATCGGCTTTCTGTAATCACTTCTTTGATTACCCGTAATGCATGTTAGCAAGAACTGTACATGCAAGGAAACGTACAAGTAGTTCACTGTCCACAAAGCTTGGTTCTCTACCACCAGAAATATGCGTGGTTTGTTTCCGGAAAAGTTTGCCACATTTTTTTTCTGGATAACGATTAGCTTTTGACACAAAAACTTTGTCAGGCCAAGTTTCCGGAGGCCAGCCGCTCCTAATCCCCGAACATCACGTCGACGGATTTGCCACACGTGGGCTACGGACTAAACGAGGGCATCCCTTGATTGGTCAAAATATCAGCCAATCTGGATCGAGTATCTATAGCTCGACGGTTCTCCTCCCCCCCTCACGTAGAGTCTAGTGCGATCTTGTGAAATACCGTGTGATTACCCTATAAACGCGGCTGTAATAATATTCCTTTGTTCCGTGCCTTCTGGTGTCAGTGGACGGGGCAGGAAGCCAACGACTGACACAGAAGTTACACTACCGTCAGCAAGCTACAAAACTAATTTACCAAGGTTATTTGAGATTTAAGAGAAAAAAGAACAAGTCCGCGTGGTTTGCTTTCAAAGAACGTGACCGGTCCAAGCAGGACTGTGAGATGAGCACTAATCAGGTAGCATCGGCTTACCCCGATCTCGTCTATTCTTATAAGCGTGTTGGCGGGATTACACTCGCTATCGATTCGATAAAAACTGCGGCGACCTCTTAGAATTTTGGGTCCGAAGGCCATCGTTTCCTTTTACGCTTTAAAAACCAGATACATTCACTGAATCTTTTTAGGTGTTTGGCTTAATGATGAGCAAGGCTCCTATTCGCCTACAAGCAAAGCGTCTGGAAACAAATATCCTTTTTTCAAGTTATCTGTCATTGGGTCACTTGTTTCAGCTCAGGAGAGGTCACCTGACGTGACTTGTATATTTTTTGAAGAGACCAATTAAAATTGCTTTCTTCTAAGGGTTGGTATCGTTGGTATCTGTTCTGTTTTCTTCGCCGTTCATTTCCAGCCCCATACTGCCTTTTTAGCGAGATCGTTCGAATAATCTATATTTCTGGGTAGCTCCTTTTTGTCATCGGCTTTTTCACTCGTGAACCAATTAGTTGCCGCCGATCGGGTTGTCTTCGTTGCCTCTATGCTCATACGTCACATTTCATCGTATTACAACGGAAATGTGCCTAAATGGACAAAATAGTCGTTATTTACCTTCATTCTGGTTGGATTTCTGACTTGCCTGCTTTCTGTCATAGCGGTTTTAAGTCTGAGGTCAACCAATCAGGCCAGTTTATTGATATTGTGCATTGTGTTTCTACTCGGACTTACTTGCCAATTCATCTGACAAACGATTGGTCTACCTATTTCACTCAATTGTCCCAGATAGAACGGGCCCTGTCATCGCGCCGTGGAGATCGGGATAATAAAGTTTCTCAACTTGTGGTTATCATGGACGCCCCAAATTACATCAAGGGCTATCGGTATGAGCTGTACTGCCTGGCCAAATCATTGAAGCATCCACATCTGGTCCTGTTTTGTGACACACATTCAGACAAATGTCGCGAGTGGAATAAAAAGGTACGTGGGATATTTTAACGTATTTCTCCTACCTTGTTTGAATGTTTCTGCACTTCTATTCCCTGCATTCATTATGCGTTGGAGATTTCAAGGCTTTTCTTCTTCAGTGCTTCGTCTGTTGGTTCAAAAGGATGTCATGGGCTTCTCAAATGAGCTTGACTTTGGAATTACTTTCCTCTAATTTCGTTTTAAAGTACTTCAACTTCTCATTACCATTAACGGAGCAATGAAGACGATGATTGAGCGCATCAACTAAACGGCATGATATCGGGTCGGATGTGAAGATGGAATGACTGACCAATCACACAGCATAAAGCCGTGAAGTTACACAGTAGTTTTGTTTTTCCGAGTATCCGTTACAACTCACGTCGAGAAGTGAGAAACGTGGGGACTAATGTTGGTGGGAGACCTCACCCCTTCTCGCGGAAAATTACCAGAGGCTAAATAATTCTCCTTTTGCTACTCTCTTGAGCCGATTGCTGTACTCGACCAGCTTTTGTATGCACATCGTATGTGATATGCTGTAAATCTACCACAAATCCTGTATCGCTCCATTACACATCCGGTAATAGCTATCACCCCTCAGTGTAGGGATCAGGCATGTGTGTTGCATTGATCCTTTGGGTTTCTCAACTTTCGATCGTGCCAGGAAGACGTAAGAGTACGGTAGTACGTGGTTGTCAGACAGTTTTCTGTGATAACCCTGTGAAGATAGTAGCCTTAGGGATCGGTGTCTCTATATTTATGGAAGCACGATGTCACTTTCAACCTAAGGTTCGAAATGTTAGCTCGGAAAACCGAAAAATCCCTCGCTAAAATTTTGACCGTGATCGCTAGCACAACATCATCTCGTATAACTCAGAGTTGAGGTGGAGACTTACTGGCCAGAAGGCTCCGCATCTCGACTGTTGCTGTCCTTGTTTGGACAAGCTGCCAGTGTCTCAGCCCTCACGCTCCCTTCGGGTAGCATGGCAGTTTGCTCAGAATGAGTGTAACAGCTGACCGATTAAAACTGATTGTAAAAAAAATTCGAGTGATGTGGAATCGAATGCGCGAAATGAATGACCGGAAGGTCCGTGGTTCGACTTCTGCGTCTCAACCCTCGTGCTTCCTTCGGTGGTATGGCAGCAAGGAGCGATGACTTTATTCAATAAAGCCCCCGGACACCGTGTTCCAGACAGGCACTATGGATTCCCAGGAATCCCATCCGGATACATCCTACCTTCCCAGCTAGCAAGAGCGTCCATAGTGTGTTGCTCGTAGACCACCAACTGCGAACCACTCCAGGGCTGGATTGTGTAGCCATGAGGTACCGGTGGAGATAATCCCGAAAGGATACCGTTTCATCTGATCATTTCCTTATGCATTTGGATTCACATTCCTTTCGGACCTCACGGAACATTGTAAATTCATCCAAAGGGTTTCTGTAGCTCAACAGTGTCTAGGTGAGCAGGATAACAGGCATTTCCATATGACGACCTTTACGTCCATCTGTTCAGACCGTCCGAATTGTGGCCGGACAGCTCAGCCTCAGCGGCTTCTGTCGATTCCGCAACATACGGTTGCAGCAACTAGCGACATCGGTGACACATGCACATCCTTCGCGAATGAAATATTGTGGCGACGATAGCCAAAGCCCAAAGTATGGCGGAGACTTCCACCTCATTCGGTCCACTGGCCGACACAAGCTCTCCCCCGAGTTCACCACCTCACATAGCATCCTACGGGATTGCCCTTTCTCGTCATCCCTCTTCTAATTCGTTGTCGATGTGTTGTTTGAAGCTTCCTTTCGTACCACTGGCACTCCTTGTTTTTGCTAATAATTCTACGCACATTGACAACCACACAGTCACGTGTCAACTCGGTTTATCTAACACAGCTCTCGATCCGCTCGCCAGTTCCACACCCTCGATTCTATTCACGATGTGAAACTCAGTAATTTCCGCCGCCTCGGCTATCACCTTTGTGGTGTGAATCGCAGTCTCCGTTTTGAAACTTCCACATTCTCCAGATCTATTCTGTATCTGTGTCTAACGTATTTATCGCCATCGCTGAGTTTGGTATTCTTCCGCATTTCTTAGTGGTCAGTTCATCCTCCTTTTGTGTAGAAACCTGTTGACCGCATACCTGACTATTATCCTGTGGACGATCAGTGAGTGATTCGGGATAAGTTTGTCGGATGTTCTTCCGTTATGGTTTCACTCTTTTCTGTTTGACATAGGAAAGCTGTCAATCAACTCATTCGATAGATGACTAACGTGCACGCCGATTACAAGTCCTTGCTCTGATACCTCTGACAACAAGTTGCTTTCCTGATATTGGTTTGCCGGATTCGAGGAGTTGACCACCAGCTTTCTGTATTTTTCCCTTATCCAGGTTGACCGCTACCCGGATGACCTTATCACGGATATGATCGCCCGCTTTGAACCCCCGCAGTCTTCACAACGATGGGATAGCCCTCTGTTAACGATCCGGCCGGATCAATGGTCTTGTGTGGAAGACATTGATATCAGCATTATCCTAACAGAACTCGAGAATCTCCTCTTCGACGCAAGTCGACGCGCCGTCAAACCAAACCGTTCGACACAACTCGCTCCACGTGTTTCAACTGACCTTCTGCAGGTAAGTGATGGTCCACACTGACCCGTTTGTGAATGGCCTCGAAGGCTATTGGAAATGGTAGTTCACTATCTGTGTTGTTAGATTTTGCAACATCAAGGCATCTCTGACACTGTTTCACTGATGTCTACAGTAAAACACATCCACGACTTAGGGACACGCCTCTGTCAAGTCTGGAAATTATCCCTCCCCAAAAGTCCCACCACAGGTCAGGACATTCAGAATGGTCCTTTGGATGTCCACTAGGGATAGTGCCGAATCGAATGCCTTCGTTCAATTCTTTCCTCGTCCTTAAAATGCGGTCACTTGTTTTCTCAGACTTCACCCCATGAGACTCATTCTTCAATTGGATAACAGTGAGCCCTTATATCAGATGGGCTACTGAATGTCCCTTTTGGGAATGAATTAGTTGCTGCTGAATTTCTCGATTGATTGCTCGTGTATATCACTAGCCACACAGCCTTCTCGAAACTGCCTATTTTACCTACTTTTGTTTAGGAACTGGAGCGTGCAACTCAACTGATCGTCGATCACATCTTATCCAGTCAGTCAATGGGTGTGCAATCGATCTCTCTTCCACCATCAATCGTGGCATCGGAAAAGTTCATGTCTGATGTAGCAAACACACAGCTATCGCTTGTCGGAAGAGAGGCGCAGTTCTCGTTGGCTAACCTCGCCAGAGCCAAACGCCGCTATATCACACTTCAGCGAGCAAAACTGGGAGACCTGACAGTTCCCCCGAATATCGTCTCCCTTGCTGCCGGTTTCTTACGTTTTCTGGCAACATCTGAAGGGATTTCAGACTTTCTTCATACTGGTTAAATATTTTTTAGAATTCGAAATATGACTTTGACTTCCATTGGAGACTTTTCAAACTAAGGAAGGATTTGTCGGTCATTTTACACGTTCCGCAGAGGACACGGAGTCTATACCGAGTAGGTTGTTTAAGGTGTTCTCGATTTCTTAACGCTTTTGACAGTGGATAAACCTATTACTGCGTCTTCTGGCGTCAAATTGACAGCCACAATTTTCGGAGTCTGGTAGCTCGAAATAACCGATCATCATGTCGAGTGGGTGAATGCCGCGAACAGACTACGCACTAAATAGGGTGTGCTCGATTGGTCAGAATGTGGTCATCCCGGCGCCTCTCACCCTACCAAGGAGATTCTACCGACCATACCTTGAGTATATCTGTAGCAATCTTCCGTCTCCTCCATTAAGGGCCGTCTCAAGCTACCATGCCTTTTCAGGCACTGTAGTGGGCGGAACAGTGAGTCGAGGATTAACACAGGAATTGAAATCCACAACAACCGATGATAACCTAAATGCGGGATGTCTATTTCATCAGAACACTTCTAAGCATTTCGAAGAAGCCTATTGAAATTCTGACGCGTGGTATATATATGGGTCTTCTCCCAAAGATGCAGCTGACAGCCTGATTACCAAACTCAACTTCGACGCTAAATCTGGACGAACTTTTTGAAAACAGGTTTAGAACATGTTTCAAAAACCCATTTTGCTTAAGTTGATGAAGCATGTGAAGTTCAACTTTTGCTGTCGAGACCAGGGACAAATAAACATGATCATTTCATAGATTTCGTACTCCCTTAGCTTCGCACCAACGCCGTGACCCAAATGTATTGGGTGGGCAAATTTCCTCGTTCAGTATTCACTGCTAGTGAAGAAATGGACATTCTTCACTGCGGTGCCGTTTACCAACGAATACGAACCAAACCAGTAGATACGGAAGTAAACATTCCATCTGCACAGAGTCTTTGAGGAGTGAACATTAATAGGCATCTTGAACTTTCCTGAACGTTCTTTGAATACCGAACACTAATTAACAGGCACTAAAAGCGACTCCGCAATTCCTGTATCAACCTTCATCTTCCGTCAGATGCGGTAACGGAGCTTGGACACAAGATTCAGCTTACTTCGATTCAGTGGAGTCAACGCTTACTTAAATGATTCCCTTCAAAGATGTCCTTGATGCAGTGCGCAGCGTTTTCCCAGGGTTTGAACGACATGGTGCAACGCTGTAGCCACCATGGATCCAACTTGGATCGATTACAAAGGTCACATTGAAGCCTATTAACGTGTCGATATTTTCAGTTGGACTCGACTTACATCCGTCAAGTCTTTTCAGGCGCTACTGTCACCAACACTTTTACATCCCAGTTGCATTAAAAAATTCTTGTATTGTGACTTGCTCAAATACACTCGTATAAATACAAATATAAGATCGCGTTTTCATTCCAGCACGTAGGTTTCAAGGCAAAGCGTCATCCTGTTGGCGCAATGAATGCAGGTTTATGGAGCCTCTGGTCCATCGAAGGACTTAGGGCTACAGTGTTTAAAGAAAACGAGTTGTTTTGACAAGCGCTGTTGAGTTTCAACAGCCAAGAGAGTCAAGAAAAATGACTGAATGAGATTCACTCACGCGATCTGAATAGAAACTGACAACAAGAACGCCACTGATATCGGTTGGCAGCCATATCTTGTAGTGTCTCCAACCAGGTACAGTGAGGACAACGCGGTCCCCATCCTGGAAGGCGAGTAGCACCGACAGCACCCAAGCGTCTCGTGATCTCCTTCATACTCCTCTGACAAGTAAAGGGTTAGCCATCTCTACGCCACTCCGAATTGGGCATGGAAAACAGCACTCTTCGGCAAACGACGGTTCGGCATACACAGCACATATCCCAACCAACGCATAGCAAAAGCTACCGCATACAACCAGGGAGAGCGGTCAAAATGCGCCAGTGCTGAAGTCTAGAGCTACGCCTACATCAGCCCTACTTGTAACAAAATCTGGCGATTCTTTGCATCACGACGGCAAGTGGAGAAGATGCCCGCCGGAACGGTAATTGAGAAGCCAAGTCATGATCAGGTGATGATTGTAGTTGACCGAGCTTCGAAAAAAAACGACAGTATTCCACAATCCTGAATTATCGCTGTGAAACTCTGTGGCACACTTGACATAAATGTTCGGAACATCAAACCAGAGAAATGAATATTCAGGCTAACACTACCTTGCCAGTGCGAGCTGGATGCGTCTTAATCATCATGTCTGAGCAGACGGACCTATTTGGTTTGCGCGGCAGCTCGAACGATCATCTAAAGATGGAAAGAAAAAATAATCGTTCAACTGTAACATTTAAGTGTCTAGCTGCCATGCCACCCGTAGGAAGCACGAGGGATGGGATACTGCCAGGTTGCCCAAGCCTAGACAGAAATCACGATGCAGAGATGGGAATCAAACCACGCACCTTCCGGTCAGTAGACTCGCGCCTCAACCACAGCCATCTCGACGACCTAGAAGCTAACCCGGTTGTTTCGATCGGTCGACATATCTGTTGTAAGGCGCCAAGGACACTTGAGACCTGAGATGTAATAACGGCGAAACTTGATTTCAGTGCTTCCCTTCTTTGGTGTGGACTCACTGGAATGATTGTGCCAAGGTAAAAGGACTGTTCAAACGAGTGATGCGAACGCGAATTCTATGGATCCCGCAACTACTCAGACTTAGCAAACCACCATTACACAACGAGGTGCAAAATGCTCCTAAGCCAACATATTTGCTGTGCAACCAGTCGGATAGAGGCCAACCACGTGTACTGATCAGCTATTCCTCAGCTTCTAATCACCCTTTGATCCGAGTACCCTGCTATTTGGCTCAGACCCGAAAACAGATTGTTTCTTCTGTGACGTGATAACTCCCGGTTGGTGAGGGGAAGACAAGTTTCCATGATAAATTGTGTAAACAGAGCTCCTCAACACGTTTCTTCCAAACAAGTTTGAACTCACCTCCAGCAACACAAGTCTAGGTTAGCTGAGGTGTTCCACTGGAACACTACTAGCGAGAGAGTTTTTAGGCATGATGCGACAAGTTTGGTAGCCATATTCAAAGCTGTAGTATGCTGCTTGTTTGTCTGAGAACAGAGAGCTGAGACTTACGGATGGACAACGATTAAGCTGGGAGTGACATTTAGCGTATCTCATTACAATGCTCAAAATTCATCGATCACATTACTTAAATAAATCGTTCATCCGTATCACCCTTTCGGTGCCCAACTGCCACGCCACCAGAAGGAAGCACGAGGGCTGGAATACTGTCAGTTTGCGTAAGCCTACACAGGGAAAGTCAAGAGGCAGAGGTCGGGTTCAAATCACGGACCTTCTGGTCAGTAAATTCACGCACTAACCACTAAGCCATCTCACCTCCATCACATTACTTACCATACCCGGAGACCGCCAAGGAAAAGCAAGATATTCAACCGCTTGTCATAGAGTAGTCCAGAATAAGTCAGAGCTGATCGTCGGGCTCGAGATGGCTCAGTGGTTAATGCGCGAACTTACTGATCGGAACGTTGGTGGTGAGGTGAGAGCTAGGTACTGGAAGGCTATCGCGGATGAACGGTGATTGTTTGTTTTATTGGGCCTGATGGTAAGGGTTGTTATGGGCTCTTTCAGAGAAATTAACTTGGTTGTGATAACCACTGAGCTAGCTCGAGCTCAGGAGGCCAAGTTACGAACCGCAAGGTCCGCGGTTCGAATCCAACCTCAGCATCTCGACTATTCCTGCCTAGACCTGACGGTACCTCAGTCCTGAAGCCTCCTTCCGTTTGTATGGCAGCTGCGCACCTGAACGATTGATTCGAGTCTGTGATTTGGGAAGCTCTTCCGCTGGCATCCCCACCGCTGTCCCACGATTAGGAAAACTGAAAACCTCACAGTTGACTACCACCATCCAGATAATATTCAATCAGGATCTATGGTGAAAAAATCAATCGCTGAAAAAGCGAGCCACAACGTCATCTACCAAAAATCCAATTAGATTGAATACGGTTGACTGAAATTGAGGCGACGGAGGGGCGTGTGGTGATTTGTTTCGATCATTTCTATACGCAGGTGCCATCGGATCGTTTTTTTGTCTGTGTAAACAGATGGGTGCATGACATTGGATAGGCAGCGAAAATTGGGAGAAATAAGCACTGGATCAGAGGAATAAAATTGCGAGGTGTAGGTAGGAAGATAAAAGCCCGCACCGATCAGTGAATGGGTGGGGATAATTTACAGCACAAAAAAACGTCATCGATTCTAACTAAGCTAGGAAAGAAGTAACAACACATGTGTTCCAGCCCCCGTTTGGTAATAAGAAAAGAAAGCCGTGAACTACAAGGTACGAATGAGTGTTTTGCCGATTACTTTGAGGGGGAGAAATAGAATGAACGGTTTTGCAAAAAAAGAGGTCCGCAATAGACAGCCCGACAACCACCACGGCTATAGGCTACCTCTGTGCCGAAAGAAGAGAGAGGCATAAGCAACGTTGCCCAAATGTAATGTAAGAAGAGAACGGATGGGAAAGTGAAGAAAGCGACCGAATGTATGTTGGGAAGCGGCGATTGGGTGATTGCGCGCCTAATGAGACGTATGATACCGAACCGTAATGCACAACCACAAAAACGTCCAAAGTGGTAGGTCCAAGAGGACTTGCGAAAACGAAGCTGTCCTCCTCTGGGTTCAAAAAAATCTGTCTCATCAAGAGTTTCATCAACTGTGGTCAAAGCGAAACGGTTAGTAAACGCAGATCGCAGCAGCAAGCCATAGTAGCTGAAGGGAGAAGGCGGTTAGTGCGGGGCAAAACAGTTAGGAGACAGGGCGATGAGGTGTTCAATTGTATATATTGGTGCGGGATAATCCGGCTCATGGTAGAATAGCGGAAGGGGAATCGCGTAATGGCGTTCAGCCACGGCGAGTGCCCGTGTCTTTTCGACGGTAGCCCTGTAGAACAGAGAGATTGTAATCATTGAGGTACGGCACAGAGGAGCACGCTCCTATCAAGCAAATAACATAATGCTGTAGCATAATAAATCGGTACCATAACTTCATCCAGTGATGCCCACCTTAGATTTACCTTTAAAACTGATTTAAGTAAGAGTAACATATATCCGCAAAAGCAACTTACATCTTGCCTTTCCCGTTGTTCGTAAAATAGGAAATCGTCGAATATGGACAGTGTATGCGAATAGTTTGCAAAAACCTCCATCACCTGTCGACCTCGTTCCAAGGGTAGCTCGGTCGCGTCACGTGAATGGGTCACTGGTTTATTTTCATTGCTTTCGATACGAATGTGACGTAGGGCGGTATTAGGGACATCCTTGACAAATATCCATCTCACCGAAAAGGCACCTTGCCACTTGTCCTGGGCCCACACACGAACTCGAGTATCGTAATCCACGCGTGAAGTCATCTCAGCCATGCCACAAAAATGCCCCGACCCGTTGACTGAGAAGAACAAGTAGATAGGGTATTGATTATTGGCGCCCACATACGCGCTATCCAATTTTTTGTTACCTAGCTCCGTTGAACACCAGACAGAGTATTTAATGGAACGATGGATGTCGTCTTCAGAAAACGATTTGATAACGAAAAACCGAGCCTTCTCCACATTGGTGTCGAAAGTGGCCGGATTTATTGATTTCGCAAGCCGTTGGTAGAGGGCTTCTGATTCACGTTGGAACATTCGCATCGACTCATCGTAGGATACTGATCCTCCACAACTACCACCAGCCTTGTTTACCACAGCCGTACTTTCATCAGCAGCACCAGCACTGGATCTGAATGACGTCGGGTTCTGCTCTCCATTTGCAGTAGAAGCTTTAGTTGGCGCACTGGCAATCACCACAGGTGTCGTAGTTGAGGGCTGCGAGGACGGTCGACTAGTGGCAGTTACCAGCATACTACCGGGTAGACGTTTTGCAGACCATCCTGTGGTGGAGCCGACAAGCACCGCTGCAGATCCGCGAGGGGGCTGTCCAGCGATATTTGCCCAAGTCTTGGCTCTAGGTGCCTCCCCCGCAGCACTTGATGGTGGCTGAGCGATTGGTCGTCCAGCACTGTTGAGACTCATGGAATTCGGAACGACAGGTGGCACAGGTCCCCCAGTTCGCGGAGAAGATCCCACACCTGGACGAGCAGTGACCTGATAAATAATTGAAGAAACGGTATTGGTAATCGGAGGAGACTTGACCCAGTTCAACTGAATCACAGACTACTACAGAGCGGGCAACTGCTGAAATTCACTAATCTTCATAGAGGGACTAGCGCTTTTATTATATATATA